>NW_016806411.1:1094951-1098657 GCF_001698545.2 Rhinopithecus bieti
AGGAAGGAAGGAAGGAAGGAAGGAGGGGACAAAATGTGGTTGATTAGTCTCCAGGCCTCTTTCAATGTATTAAAGCCTCCTCCGCCTACTTTTTCCCACACTGTTTACTCACTGAAGAAACCGAGTTGTTTAGCTTAGAGAATCTTCCAGTCTGGATTTGGCAGGTTGTTTCCTTGTGGTGTCAGTAATTTATCCCTCCATGCCTGATTTCCTGTAAGACATTGGTTTAAACTAGAGGTTTGGCCAGCGCGGTGGCTCACGCCTGTAATTCCAGCACTGTGGGAGGCTGAGGCAGACAGATCACCTGAGGAGTTTGAGACCAGCCTGACCAACATGGAGAAACCCCGTCTCTACTAAAAATAAAAAATGAGATGGGCGTGGTGGTGCATGCCTGTAATCCCAGCTACTCGGGAGACTGAGGCAGGAGTATTGCTTGAACCCAGGAGGTGACGGTTGCTGTGAGCACAGATCGCGCCACTGTACTCCAGCTCTGGACAACAAGACCAAAACTCCATCTCAAAAAAAATTAAAATTAAAATTAAAAAAATAAACTAGAGGATCAATTTTTTTTTTCTTTTTTTGGTGCGACTACCTCTTAGATGATGCTGAGTGCTTCCCACAGCATCACTTCCATCAAAACTGATCAGTGGTTTCAGGTGTTGTCATCCTGATCTGTCCTTTAAAAGTTTTCCATCAAAATTTCCCACATGGCTTTAGCATCCATTGATTATTTTTGTCTCAGTCTGTTACTTCAGTGTGTTTAACATGGTGACTTCCTAATCCAATCCTCCCTTTAGCTTTCTGCGCTGACATTTTTCCATAAAGAAGACCTTTCCCTCCTCTGGTATGGTTTCCCTGAGGTGCCGTTCATGCAGAAAAAGCTGGACACATGTTTGATTCCTTATGAATTTTCAAAACGAGTTACACCCACCAACCTTGAAAGGGAGCTAATGCATTTTATTAAATATTTTTATTAATACATATGGAATTTTATAAATTTGATGTGCTTTGATCCATTGTAGTAGTTTTTCTTTCTAATGCTCGAATTGTCATTTCTGTGACCAGCAGGGCTCCTTTCAAATTAGCTGTGTCCTTCTAAAATGACCCAGAGCTGGGTGCAGTGGTTCATGCTGTAATCCCAGCACTTTGGGAGGCCAAAGGGGACAGATCACGAGGTCAGGAGTTTGAAACCAGCCTGGCCAACATGGTGAAACCCCTTCTCTATTAAAGATACAAAAAATGAGCCAGGCATGGGGGGATGCGCCTGTAATCCCAGCTACTGGGGAGGCTGAGGCAGGAGAATCGCTTGAACCCGGGAGGCAAAGGTTGCAGTGAGCCGAGATCACGCCATTGCACTCCAGCCTGGGCAACAGGGCGAGACTCCATCTCAAAAAAATAATAATAATAAAATAAAATAATAAATAATAAATAAAATGACCCCGTAGTTTTTGTTGCCTGGGACAAAATGTGCCTCAGGTTTGTCTCGTGCATTTCCTGCCCCCAGACCGGAATCAGCCATTGCTCCAAAGAGCCATACTCTTTTTTTAGAGGAATACGGTATTTAGCAACCAAATTAGAGAATTAGAAGTGTTACACGACAGGGGTCCCAATCCAGACCCCAAGAGAGGGTTCTTGGATCTCACGCCAGAAAGAATTCTGGGCAAGTCCACAGTGCAAAGTGAAAGCAAGTTTGTTAAGAAAGTAAAGGAATAAAAGAATGGCTACTCCAGCGGCGGGCATGGTGACTCACGCCTGTAATCCCAGCATTTTGGGAGGCCGAGGGTGAGCAGATCACGAGGTTAGGAGATCGAGACCAGCCTGACCAACATGGTGAAACGCCATCTTGAACCTGGGAGGCGGAGGTTGCAGTGAGCCGAAATCACAGCCATTGCACTCCAGCCTGGGTAACAAAAGCAAAACCCCGTCTCAAAAAAAAAGAAAGAATGACTACTCCGTAGACAGTGCAGCCCCAAGGGCTGCTGGTTGCCCATTTTTATAGTTATTTTTTGATGATATGCTAAACAAGGGGTGGATTACTCCTGCCTCCCCTTTTTAGGCCATATAGGGTAACTTCCTGACATCCCATGGCATGGTGGGAGCATAGCAGTGAGGACGACCAGATGTCACTCTTGTCGCCATTTTGGTTTTAGTGGGTGTCAGGCCTCTGAGCCCAAGCCCGCACATAAACATCCAGATCGCCTGAAGCAACTGAAGAATCGCAAAAGAAGTGAAAATGGCCAATTCCTGCCTTAACTGATGACATTACCTTGTGAAATTCCTTCTCCTGGCTCAGAAGCTCCCCCACTGAACACCTTGTGACCCCCGCCCCTGCCTGCAAGAGAAAAACCCCCTTTGACTGTAATTTTCCATTACCTACCCAAATCCTATAAAACTGCCCCACCCCTAAGTCCCTTTGCTGACTCTCTTTTCAGACTCAGCCTGCCTGCCCCCAGGTGATTAAAAAGCTTTATAGCTCACACAGAGCCTGTTTGGTGGTCTCTTCACACAGACGCGTGTGACAGTGGGTTTCAGCCGGCTCCTTTACTGCAACTGCAAGCTGTTTTACCAGCAAGGTCTTTGTGACCTGTCTCATCCTGTGACTCGGAATGCCTTCACCGTCTGGGAATGCAGCCCAGTAGGTTTCAGCCTTATCTTACCCAGCTCCTGTTTAAGATGGAGTTGCTCTGGTTCACAAGCCTGACAGAAGTGCTCATTGCTACCAGATTATCATGGCTTCTAGGTGTTTTCATGGCCAGAACCAGGAAATATTTATGTTGTAAAAATAGAAAATAAATCCTGAGTTCATTCTGATATTTCTAACTCTGATCTAAAATTACAGAGGTTTTACTAAACTTAAATCTTTTTTTTTTTTTTTTTTTAAGACAGGGTCTCACTCTGTCACCCAGGCTGGAGTGCAGTGGCGCAATCTCGGCTCACTGCAACCTCCACCTCCCGGGTTCAAGTGACTCTCCTGCCTCAGCCTACGAAGTAGCTGGGACTACAGGCACATGCCACCATGCCCAGCTAATTTTTGTATTTTTAGTAGAGACAGGGTTTCACTAAGGGAGGAGACCACCCCTCATATTGTCTTATGCCCAATTTCTTCCTCCAAAGAAAGAAGAAGTAAAAACTAAAAGGTAGAAATGAAATCCACAAGCAGACAGCCCGGCACCACACCCTGGGTCTGGTAGTTAATTGACCCCTGACCTAATTGGTTATGTTATCTGTAGATCACAGAAAAATATATAGAAAAGCACTGTGAAAACCCCTGTTTTGTTCTGTTCCTGTCCTGTTGTGTTCCCTTCTAATTACTGGTGCATGCAGCCCCCAGTCACATACCCCCTGCTTGCTCAATTGATCAGGACCCCCTCATGTGGACCCCCTTAGAGTTGTGAGCCCTTAAAAGGGACAGGAATTGCTCACTCAGGGAGCTTGGTTGTTGGAGACATGAGTCTTGCCGAAGATCCCGGCCGAATAAAGCCCTTCCTTCTTTGACTCGGCGTCTGAGGGGTTTTGTCTGCGGCTCTGCAGCTTGTCCTGCTACATCACTGTGTTGGCCAGGCTGCTCTCAAACTCCTGACTTCAGGTGATCCACCTGCCTCAGCTTCCCAAAGTGCTAGGATTACAGGCATGAGCCACCGCGCCTGGCCCTAAACTTAAAATTTTGTACCTGTATCTGTCTTCTCCTTTTTTTTTTTTTTTTTTT
>NW_016806411.1:1101354-1104659 GCF_001698545.2 Rhinopithecus bieti
TTTTTTTTTTTTTGAGATAGAGTCTCGCTTTATCACCCAGGCTGGGGTGCAGTGGTGCAATCTCGGCTCACTGCAAGCTCCATCTCCCGGGTTCAAGTCATTCTCCTGCCTCAGTCTTCCAAGGAGCTGGGACTACAGGCGCCCGCCACCATGCCTGGCTAATGTTTTTGTATTTTCAGTAGAGACGGGGTTTCACCGTGTTAGCCAGGATGGTCTCCATCTCCTGACCTCGTGATCCGCCTGCCTCAGCCTCCCAAAGTGCTGGGATTACAGGTGTAAGCCACCGCGCCCGGCGGATACTCTTCTTTAAATTGTTTGTTTCTTCTCTTTTATCAACTTGCCTGGCTTTGGTACCCTGTGGACACTGAGTGTTATATATAAAGTTTGGGTACTGCAAAAGAAATAGTACTTGAATATAAAATTTTCTTTTTGATTCTCAGCAAGGCAAGGTATAGAAGGGTGCACCCTCACAGATGGAGCAATGGTGAGCGCACACTTGGACAAGGGAGGGGAAGGGGTTCTTACCGCTGACGCAGGCGGCCTCTGCTGCTGTGTCCTTCCCCTGTTGGCTAGGGTTAGACCGCACAGGCTAAACTAATTCCGATTGGCTAATTTAAAGAGATTGATGGGATGAATGCTTTGGCGGGAGTCAGGGCAAAGCAGGTAGCAGGTAATTGGAATGAGTCAGGGTGGAGCAGGTGATTGGAATGAGTTAGGGTGGAGCAGGTGATTGGAATGAGTTAGGGTGGAGCAGGTGATTGGAATGAGTTAGGGTGGAGCAGGTAATCGAAAAAGGTTGCTTTACGAGGAAGTTAAGTTTAAAAGTAGAAGGCAAAGAATGGAACATACTGACATATTATTTGAAAAGAAATTTAGAACTCATATCTAACAACAGGAACAATTGTGTATGTTACCTACATATAATTAATATATGAGCTACATACAATGAATGAGCTTGATATAAGAACAGGCATAGATCCCTTTTGGTGCAGGGATCTATGCCTGTCCTTATATTAAACTCATTAATTATATTGTTCAAATCTTCTGTGCCCTTTTTGATTTCTCTCTGCTGATCTCTCAGTTTCTCAGAGAATTATGTTCCATTTTCCCATTGTGGTAGCTGACTTGGCAATTTCTTTGTATTCTGTCCTTTTCTGTTTTGTATATTTTATCAGATTTTTTTTTTTTTTTTTTTTTTTTTTTTTTTTTTTTTTTTTTTTTTTTGAGATGGCGTCTCACTCCATCGCCCAAGCTGAAGTGCAGTGTTGAGATCTCAGCTCACTGCAACCTCCGCCTCTCAGGGTCAAGCGATTCTCCTGCCTCAGCCTCCCGAGTAGCTGGAACTGCAGGCGCCCACCACCACGCCCAGCTAATTTTTGTAGTTTTAGTAGAGACGGCGGTTTTACCATATTGGCCAGGCTGGTTTCAGACTCTTGACCTCATGATCCGCCCGCCTCGGTCTCCCAAAGTGCTGGGATTACAGGCGTGAGCCACCATGCCCAGCCTGTTTTATATATTTTGAATCTACAGGATAGGATTATTATATATTCTTTACAAGGTGCTGCTTTTTATCATCAACTAATGAAGTCATTCCTTTATTCATTCTTTTATGCTTATTGATGCTTTTTACTTTAAGGAATACACTTTTCCTGATGTTAATTTTGGGTCACCCTACTATCCCTCGATCCTCTTCACCCCAGTCCCAGCCTGCAGAGCCCTCCGGGGGGGATGTGGCTTGGGAACATGGCTGGGGACTGAGGAACTGGGTGGGAGGTATCCTGGGAGCTGGCATTGTGCTCTGTACATGGCAGGCATTTAATAAATGGGGGCTGTTAAGGCTATTTACAAATTTTCCAAAGATGCACAAAAGCAGAGTGCAGGGATCCCAGTTATCCCTTCCGCAGTTCCAACCACCAACTGTACCTTGCTATGTGGCTTCATTCCTCTACCCCAGCTTATCCTGGATTCCTCTTGTGTACTCCTGCAACATTTATGTATCTGCTTATTGATGCATTTTGCTGGAACATTCTTTTTCTTTTCTTTTCTTTTGAGACAGGGTCTCACTGTGTTGCCCAGGCTGATCTTGAACTTCTGGGCTGAAGCAGAAACGAGGCCAGGCCCCTCTGCCTTGGATTCTCGATTACAGGCACATGCCAACATTTTGCTGGAACATTCTAAAGCAAATCCCAGACATGGTGTCATTCCACCCATTGATACTTCTTATAAAATTGTTAACTTTTCACACATAACAAAAATAGCCAATTTGCAAAGCTCCAAAAACAGAGCACAATATTGTATTATTGCCCCAACTGTCTGTAAAATATGTTTTTATAATTGATTTGTTCAAATTAGGATTCAAACAAGGTCCACCCTTTGTGTTTGGTTTGTATACCTCCAAAGCCTCTTTTTTTTAGGTCTGTAATCTGTAAGAGTCTCCACCGCCCCCATTCCTGCCCCAAGTTATTTATGCCACAGACTTGTGGACACTTCCTTGGTGGTTGCCCAAAAGCCTTGTTCACACTAGGAATCTGGCCAGTCACTTCCTCTAGGTGGCCTTTAACCTGTTCCTCTATCCCCATCCTTAGCTTTTCACTAACTCACAAACCACCTGGCCCTAAGAAAGAGAAGCCACACTTTGCTGGCTTTGATGACCAGGACATAGGCCAGATAACCGGCAGCCTGGTGGGAGAAGCCAGCAGTATTTTCATGCTGGAGGTTGAACTGAATTTCAATTGTTTTGTCACAAATGGGGATTTTTATTAATAAAAATAACCAGGACACTCATTCTGGCCATCAATTTAATTCCTATTGGCTTCATTCCATTTTCATTCCTGTTGAAAATACCATACATAGCATTAGGACTTTAAAATGATGGTTTCTTCTTAAAACACTGGATTGCTATGTATGTGCATAAGGGTAATTTCATATTCTTCTGTTTGTAAAATGACTCAGTGACAGTTACTATAAAAATTTCCCTTACTTCTGTAGGTTTCAAATCACTACTATTTTGTGGTATTAACATACTTTGGGGGTTTTGATTTTCCCCACTCCTTTTACCTTTTTTTTTTTTTTTTTTTTTTTTTTGAGATGGAGTCTCACTCTGTTGCCCAGGCTGGAGTGCAGTGGCGTGATCTTGGCTCACTGCAACCTTCACCTCCCGGGTTCAAGTGGTTCTCCTGTCTCAGCCTCCTGAGTAGCTAGGGTTATTGACATGTGCCACCACGTCTGGCTAATTTTGTATTTTAGCAGAGATGGGGTTTTTTCCATGTTGGCCAGGCTGGTCTCGAACTCCTGACCTCAAGTGA
>NW_016806411.1:1106370-1176107 GCF_001698545.2 Rhinopithecus bieti
TTTTTTTTTTGAGAAGGAGTGTTGCTCTGTCGCCCAGGCTGGAGTGCAGTGGCCGGATCTCAGCTCACTGCAAGCTCCGCCTCCCAGATTTATGCCATTCTCCTGCCTCAGCCTCCCAAGTAGCTGGGACTACAGGCACTCGCCACCACGCCCGGCTAGTTTTTTGTATTTTTTAGTAGAGACGGGGTTTCACCGTGTTAGCCAGGATGGTCTCGATCTCCTGACCTCGTGATCCGCCCGCCTACGCCTCCCATAGTGCTGGGATTACAGGCGTAAGCCACCGCGCCCGGCCTAAAGTAGTACTTTTCAAAGGTTTTTGGAACATGACCCCAGTGAGAATTTATTTTATGCCAATCCCAAACACATAGGCAGGTAATAAACTTTGGTAGCGACTCTCTGCCCTTCCGAGCTCTCAGTCATGTGCTGTTTGTGAGGCTCTGGGGTGTTTTCTTAATGTGGCTTGAGGTCTACTGAACCCACACAGGACCCAGCAGGGGCCCCAGCCTCACTGTGAAAGCCCGGGTCATGCCTGGATTTGTGGTGTGAGCTCCTTCCCTGAGGGAGAAGCTCCCCGATCCCAGGATGACACAGGACAGGCGGGGACAGAGGACACCACACACAATAAACACACACACACCACACACAACACACATGCCACACACACCATACACAACACACACATACCACATGCACACCACACATGCCACACACACCACACATACACCACACACAATATATACACAACACACCCACCACACACACCACATACCACATACACACCACACACCACACACACACCACACGCCACATATACCACACACCACATATACACCACACACACGACACAACACCAGACACACCACACACACACACCCCACGCACACTGCATGCATACACTGTACGTAACATAAACACACAGCACACATCACACATGCACACCACACACCACCCAAACACACACACACCACACATCAGGAGCAGGGCCCAGGGCCTGTGCTGGCGTCCCAGTGGCCGCACCATCTCACTAGTGCTTTGCCTGTACAGAGTGCGGATTCTATAGCTGCCCTGCTGCTCACAGGGTCCAGCTTTCGAGTCTCCCACTGCAATGACTTCATCAGCTGGGGTGGTGACTTTCCAAACAAGAGAATGGGTGGCCCAGTCCCCTGCATTTGTGATGGCAAGTTCACATCCCTGTGAGGCCCTTGAATGAGGTGGTAGAGCGCATAAAGGGTCCTCTCTGGCGGACACAACTGCATGGTGTGACATAGCGGGGACACCTGCATGAGAAGACCTCACAGAGAAGTCTGTTGGTGACAGAATGAAGACAAGCACCAGTGCGTGTGCATGCATGCTGGGTGCATGTGCCTGTGTTTGACAAGGAGGAGAGGACACAAGGATACGAGCACATATATATGACACACACACCACGCATGACTCTCGCCTCCAGCGCTGGGCGAGGCCAGGCTCCCTGGACTGGCCCTGCCCTTCTCCTGGCCCTCTGGCCCTCTAACCGAAGCAGCTGCAGCTACCTGGCCCAGGGCCTCTGCCCCTTGCCTAACCCACTCCTCCCGCTCCCTGGGCCTCACTGCAGTGTCCTCTCCACAGGTGGATCTTTCTCCCCAGCCTCTGTCAGGCCAGTTTAGCTCAAATGGTGCCCTATACTATTGGCACTCAGCATGTTTTGCATGTGGAGCGAAGCAGCCAAATCTCTGTTACATGTATTTGTCTAAGGGTTCCCACGTGCGCAGCATAATGAGGAGTGTGACATTCATCTCCCCATGGCTCTGAGCATCACGAAGGGCCTGGTGGCTGTCACTCAGTGCTGGCCAGGTGGGCTGCTGTAGAGCCTTCGGTGAAAGTGGATGGGCCCTGCCCCTCCTTCCTCTGCCTGAGGACATCCAGGTAAGACCAGCTACAGAGCTCAAATGTTTGAAATGACCGTAGTGAGGATGAAGCAGTCCACTGTCGCCCAGGGCCTGAGTCAGGAAGAGGTGAGAGCCTCAGACAGTGGCTTGGACATTCGTGTCTCTCTCAACTTTGCTGTTTCCAGAGAAACCAGCCTCAGTCACTCTGCAGTCCAGTCCTGCTGTGGCCCCATCCACACAGGCCTGCTTTGCTTCAAGCCTATCAACACATTGCTGCACTTAACTTTACCCCAGCTCCATCCTTCTCCCCAATCCTAGAAGGGTTGTCTCTTCCTGTTTCCTAAAGATGCCAGAGGTTCTCTTAGGGAGCAGTCTCCCTCAGTCTCACTGTAATGGGTCAATAAATCAGAGGATAGCCTTGTTCCAGAGCAAGCCTCTGGGGCTCCCAGTAGGAGTCTCAGCTCAGATGTCACCTCCCCAGGATGTTTGAGAACGCACATCCCAAAGTACCGTCCCCACCCTGGGCCCGCTGCCCTCCTGTCCATCTTGCTTGTGACTTGCTGACTTACTGTCTTCTTGCCAGACCATGAGCCTCAAGGGCCAGCCCACATCCCACTCACCGTGTACGCAGGACTAGAGCAGAGCCCAGCACACCGGAAGGCCCCAGTAAACCCGGAACTGTTGGGCACATATGAGGGTAAATGGAGCTGCGAAGTGAGGAACAAGGGGAGGAGGCGCAGCCTGGGGGACACAAGGAGTATGGCAGCCACCTGTGTGCTGACTCGGCTATCCAGGCCACAGTGTGAATCTGTTCAGGTCCCCAGGACACAGGCAGCACCAGGTCAGGATGCTGGCATGACAAAGGGGCTGCAGCCTTTGTCCTCCAGGCTAGATCATGGAGATCTTAAAAACCAAGAGATAATTGACACATTGTAAAATTCACCCACTGAGAGCATTATTCAATGAGTTTCAGTAGATTCACAAAGTCAGACTGCCTTCACCACCAATGATCTCCAGAATATTTTCACAGTCCCCAGGAGAAACCCCAGACCCATTGAACAGTTACTCTCCCTTCTCACCTGCCCCTCCCAGGCCCCGGAAACCACTAATCTACTTTCTGCCTCTACAGATTTGCCAATTCGGGACATTTAACATCAGTGAAGTTATATGAAATGTGGTCTTTTGTTACTTCTTTCACTTAGTACTTTTTTTTTTTTTTTTTTTTTTTTTTTGAGACAATGCCTTGCTCTGTTGCCCAGGCTGGAGTATAGTGGCATGATCTTGGTTCACTGCAACCTCCGCCTCCCGGGTTCAAGAGATTCTCCCACCTCAGCCTCCTGAGTAGCTGGGATTACAGGTGCACACCACCACGCCTGGCTAATTTTTGTATTTTTAGTAGAGACAGGGTTTCGCCATGTTGGCCAGGCTGGTCTCCAACTACTGTCCTTAGGTGATCTGCCTGCCTCGGCCTCCCAAAGTGCTGGGATTATAGGCGTGAACCACAATGCCTGGCTACACTTAGTACATTTTTAAAATGTGTTTATCTTGTAGGATGTATCAGAATGTCATTCCTTTTTATGGCCCAAATAAAATTCCATGCTACAGATAAACCACATATCCATTCGTCAGCCAATGGACAGTTAGCTTGTTTCTGCTTTTTGGCTATTGTGGATAATGCTGCTGTGAACATATGTGTGGATATGTCTTTTCATTTCCACTGAGGAGAAGAATTGCTGGGTCACATGGTAATCCTGTGCTTCACTTTTTGAGGAACCTCCTGTTTTCCACAGCAGCTGCACCACTTTATTTTTATTTTTTGAATCTTTATTTTATTTTTATTGTTTGAGATGGAGTCTCACTCTGTCACCCAGGCTGGAGTGCAATGGCGCGATCATGGCTCTCTTGCAGCCTCGACCCCCAAGGCTCAAATGATTCTCCCACCTCAGCCTCCCTGGGACTACAGGCACGCGCCACCACACCCAGCTAATTTTTGTATTTTTTGTAGAGATGAGGTTTTGACATGTGGCCTAGGCTGGTTTCCAGTCCCTGGGCTCAAGTCATCTACCCACCTTGGTCTCCCAAATTGTTGAGATTACACGCATGAGCCACTGCACCTGGCACAGCTGCGTACCTTTGCGTTGCTTCCCACCAGCAGGGCAGAAGGGTGCCAAGTTTTCTACCTCCTTGCCAGCGCCTGTTATTGTCTTTTTTACTAGAGTCATTCTAGAGGGTATGAAGCAAGTATGAATACATATCTTTTGAGAGCAAATCTCTCTCTCCTCTCTATCATCCCCAAATTTTAAAACTCTTTCAGTGACACATAATAATAAACAGATTCCAGCCGGGCGCAGTGGTTCACGCCTGTAATCCCAGCACTCTGGGAGGCCGAGGCGGGCAGATCACCTCAGGTCGGGAGTTCGAGACCAGCCTGACCAACATGGAGAAACCCCGTCTCTACCAAAAATGCAAAATTAGCTGGACGTGGTGGCACATGCCTGTAATCCCAGCTACTTGGGAGGCTGAGGTGGGAGAATCCCTTGAACCTGGGAGGCAGAGGTTGCAGTGAGCCGAGATCGCATCATTGCACTCCAGCCTGGGTGACAAGAGCAAAACTTCATCTCTAAATAAATAAATTAAATTAAATTAAATTAAATAAACAGATTCGAATGCCCCACAAGTGTTGTGGCTCAAGAGGTGTGGACACATGGATGAGGCAGACCAATTCCTGCTAAAGTGACTGTGCTAGTTATTTACCATCCCTCTGCCTCAATTTCCACATCTATAAAAAGGAGACTAATATCGTTAAATGAGGAATTAATGAGATGACATACGTAAATCATCCTGAAAAGTGCCTGAAAACAGTAAACTGTCGTTTCTTCTTATTACTTTGAAATAAGCTCCTATTAGTGACAGAGATACTTTTTTTTTCTTTTTTTTTTTTTTTGAGAAAGAGTCTCACTCTATCACCCACAATGCATTCAGTGGTGCAGTCATAGCTCACTGCAGCCTCGACTTCCTAGGCTCAAGTGATTCTCCCACTTCAGCCTCCCAAGTAGCTGGGATGGCAGGCACACAGCATCATGCCTGGCTAATTTTGCTCTGTTTTGTTTTTTGTAGAGACAGAGTCTTGCTGTGTTGTCTAGGCTGGTCTTGAACTCCCGGCCTCAAGTGATCCCCCTGCCTCAGCCTCCCGAGTAGTTGGGATTACGGGCATGAGCCACTGTACCCGGCAGAGCAACTTCATTTGTTGCAGCAAATTAGAAACAGCGATCCACTGGCTATTGTGTGATCTTATCAAGGGATAAATAAAACAGTGACAATCTCAAAGACAGCTGGTGGGGTACAGGGCCTCAGTCAGAGACCCTCTTATATATGTGACTGACTTCAAATCGTCGCATTGCTGAGCAAGAGGAGCAAGATGGCCTGGAGTGATCTGAACAGAAGCCACCGGAAAAGTCATACTCAGAGACTAAAGGGAGAGGCTGGAGGAGGCGGACCACAACCTTTCCAAGTGTGGGATTTACCATGCATACTAACGAGTATTAACATTTAGCTAAACAGCTTAAAGAACAGCAATAAACAGACGACCCCTAGGTTAAGACGCAGAGTACTGCTGGCACCTCGCCTGCACTGACACAAGAGCTACTGGCCACACATGGCTATTTAAATCAAATGAAATAAATCTTGTGTTTTTTTTTGAGACAAAGTCCCGCTGTTTCGCCCAGCCTGGAGTGCAATGGCGCGATCTCGGCTCACTGCAACCTCCGCCTCTCTGGTTCAAGCGATTCTCCGGCCTCAGCCAACTGAGTAGCTGGGATTACAGGCACGTGCCACCACACCCGGCTAATTTTTCTATTTTTAGTAGAGATGGGGTTTCACCATGTTAGCCAGGATGGTCTCAATTTCCTGACTTCGTGATCTACCTGCCTCAGCCTCCCAAAGTGCTGGGATTATAGGCGTGAGCCACCACGGGGAAATATAGAGGGGATCCCCAGTCACACCAGTAAAGCGAGAATATCCCTTGAATGACAGCAGTGGAACCTCACATGGAGAAACCTTGTGACCAAAAGCACACACGGAAGGCATTAGAACAGCAAAAATAAGGTGCTCCCTCCAGCGAGGGATTCCAGTAGAAGAGAGTCTTGAAACTCATATGAATTGTTATCCCAAACAGCCTCAGTAACATCTTGCCTGCAGACTATCCCCGCCAGCATCTGCTCCTGGATGGCATTCTGCTACTCAAATGACTTTCCCTTTCCCCGCCCCAAAGGCCTCTGACATGTTTGATCTGTTTCTCCCTCAAAGTCCAGGGACTTTGGCAGGAAAGGATTAAACATACCTTTTGTTCCCTCCTCTCATCCATGTCCATTTTGCACATGGGAAGGAGGCAGCACAAGGGAATGTGAAGAGCCAGGCCTGACTCTCAGGCGAGCCCCATGCGTGGTCTGGTGTCGGTGGACGTGCTAGGGAGTGCACCCGGCCCGGTGCAGGACCTTGATGAGATATTTTTCCATATAAATTGACCCTGGTGCTGGGCTGACTTGTAAGATCGCCTCCATAGCTAATTTTCCTCAAAAAAACTTTCAAAACACCCCACAGAACCACAGATGTCAGATGACCACCACTGTTTCTGGCCCTCCACACTGTCACCTATGTGCTCTCACATTTGCTCCAGCCAGCACATTTCAAATCCACACAAACATGTGCGGGGCATATATGCACGGAGCAAGGACAAACGAGTTTCTTCCCATCCCCAAAGTGGGCTCTGGAAGGTTCTTTGGCAGAGCCGGTTCCTCACAGCAGTAGCCTGAATTTATTTATTTATTTATTTTTTAGATGGAGTTTTGCTCTGTTGCCCAGGCTGGAGTGCAATGGCATGATCTCAGTTCACTGCAACCTCCGCCTCCTGGGTTCAAGTGATTCTCCTGTCTCAGCCTCCTGAGTAGCTGGGATTACAGGTACCCACCACCACACCCAGCTAAGTTTTGTATTTTCACCATGTCGGCCAGGCTAGTCTCGAACTTCTTTTTCTTTCGAGAGAGAATTTCACTCTTGTTGCCCAGGCTGGAGTGCAATGGCATGATCTCGGCTCACAGCAACCTCTGCCTGCCAGGTTCAACCCATTCTCCTGCCTCAGCGTCCCAAGTAGCTGGGATTACAGGCATGCGCCACCATGCCTGGCTAATTTTGTATTTTTTAGTAGAGATGGGGTTTCACCATGTTGGTCAGTCTGTCTTGAACTCCTGACCTCTAGTGATCCTCCTGCCTCAGCCTCCCAATTACAAAGTTGGGATCACTTTGTAGTCCCAAAGTGCTGGGATTATAGGCCTGAGCCGCCACATCTGGCCCGAATTTTGATGGAGGGAAATCCTGGGAGACTTCTCAATAGTAGCAAAAAGGGTGCTCTTAGCCACAGCCTGATGAACCTAGTCCACCTCCTCAGAGTTCCCACCCTGAGGGCCGTGACCTCCCTGGCACAACCAACTTAATTCCCAGCTAAACTCACCTAAAGCAGATTTCAGATAAAGAACTACAGGGAGTGAAAATAAACTGCATGAGGGTCTCACACTCGGTCAGCTTAGCTATTTTGCTTGTTATTCTTGGGTTTTGGTTTTGGCCTCTTGCAGTCTCTGGTCCGTGGGCCACCTCTTGGGGATCTGCCTTTCTCACTGGCTAACCTTCCTTGAGACTGAGCCCTTCCTAGTCTCTGGGCAGGATCAGACTTCCAGCATCAGGAGGGCCTGCCCGGGACCGAGGTACTTCGTTGAGCGCTTGGTCACTCGTGGGCCTTGCTGCACGGTCTCGCTCACTCAGCCCTGTCCCCTGCAGTGCCCACAGGCCGAGTGACAAGCTGCCTCCTGGAGCGCATCTCCATGGCTGTGCCCGGACGCCCAGCTCAGCCAGCACTTGGAGCTTCTTTTCTTGTGTTCCTGATCTTGATCTCAGCCACTCCTTCTGCGCTTTTCAACAAGAGCTTCGCAGCTCATGACAACCTCCTCCTCAGGATCTTTTGGTTTTCACCATTTTCTTTCCTAAAAGGGAAACCTTTAGCTTTTCAGGTCTTCAGCCCTGTCACTGGTCACCAGATTTTACCCAGAGCACCATGGAGATCAGGGCCCCCCAACCGCCGCCGCCTCAGGCATTCACCTCATTCAGACACAAGTGGATATCCTACCACACAGGCGCTGGGTCTAGCCCCAGGGCTTTGAATGGAAGCAACATGCCACCTGGGAGCTTGTTAGCAATACAAGTGCTAAGGCCCGGCGCGGTGGCTCACATCTGTAACCCCAGCACTTTAGGAGACTGAGACGGGCGGATCACCTGAGGTTGGAAGTTTGAGACCAGCCTAGCCAACATGGTGAAACGCCATCTCTACCAAAAATACAAAACTTAGCCAGGCACGGTGTCATGTGCCTGTAATCCCAGCTACTTGGGAGGCTGAGGTAGGAGAATCACTTTAACCCGGGAGGCAGAGGCTGCAGTGAGCTGAGACTGAGCCACTGCACTCTAGCCTGGGCGACAGAGCAGGACCCTGTCTCAAACAAACAAAGACAGAAAACAAATTCTAAGGCACCAGCCCACAACCACAATCATAAACTTCTTCCCACACTTTCCTTTTAGAATTCATGTCTCATCTCAGGACGTACAGGTCATAAAATCACATATTCTACTTATTTTTGTAAATTTTAACCAATCTGCCGGGCACGGTGGCTCAAGCCTGTAATCCCAGCACTTTGGGAGGCCGAGACGGGTGGATCACGAGGTCAGGAGATCGAGACCATCCTGGGTAACACGGTGAAACCCCGTCTCTACTAAAAATACAAAAAAACTAGCCGGGCGAGGTGGCGGGCGCCTGTAGTCCCAGCTACTCGGGAGGCTGAGGCAAGAGAATGGCGTAAACCCGGGAGGCGGAGCTTGCAGTGAGCTGAGATCCGGCCACTGCACTCCAGCCTGGGCGACAGAGCAACACTCCGTCTCAAAAAAAAAAAAAAAAAAAAAAAAAAAATCTAGCCAATCTTAAACATTCCCCTCATCCCAAAAGAGCTCCTTGTGCCCATTCGCAGCTACTGTCCACAGCCAGCCCAAGTCCCAGCCCCCTGCTAATCCACTTCCTGTCCCTACAGTTTTCCCTCTTCAGGACATTTCACATAAATGGAACCATACAATACATGGTATTTTCCCCTTGGCTTCTTTCATTTTATCAGTTTTTGAGGTTCATCCATGTTGTAGCATGTACTTTGTCCCTTTTCATATCTGAGTAAGATTCCATGTGTGGATATAACCTACTGTGTTTATCAATTCACCAGCTTATAGAAATTTGGGTTGTGTCCAGTTTGGCACCAAGAATAGAGATACAAAGATCTATATGAACTACATGATGCAGCTACAAGTATTAGTTTACAAGTTTCCTATAGATGTATTTTTTTTTTAATTCACATGGCTCTATTCCTAGGAATATGGTAAATTTGTATTTACCATAGGAAATTGCCAAACTGCTATCCGAAGGGGCTGCAACTAGTTTCTCCACACCCTGACCAACACTTCTTACTGCGTATCTCTCTTTTTATAGCCATCCTAGTGTGAGAGAAGTGGTATTTCATAGTTTTAATTAGTATGTCTCTAATGGCCAAAGATGTTGAGCATCTTTTCAATATTTATTGGCCATCTTATATCTTCTTTTAGAGAAATGTCTGTCTATTCAAATCCTTTGCCCATCTTTTACATGCGTTACTTCTTATTGAAGATTTATTTATATATTCTAGATATAAATCCTTTATCAATATGATTTGCAAACATTTTCTCCATCTGTGATTTTTTTTTCATTTCCATAATGGTAGCTTATGATACACAAGTTTTTAACTTTTAATGAAGTCCAATTCATTTTTTTTTTTTTTTTTTTTTGGAGATGAAGTCTCGCTCAGTCACCCAGGTTGGAGTGCAGTGGCGCAATCTTGGCTCACCTCAACCTCTGCCTCCTGGGTTCAAGTGATTCTCCTGCCTCAGCCGCCTGAGCAGCTGGATTACGGGTACCCGCCACCACATCTGGCTAATTTTCTTGTATTTTTAGTAGAGACGGGGTTTTTCCATATTTGCCAGGCTGGTCTTGAACTCCTGACCTTGTGATCCACCTGCCTCAGCCTCCCAAAGTGCTGGGATTACAGGCATGAGCCACGGCGCCTGGCCCAATTCATCCATTTTACCTTTGAAAGATTGTGCTTTTGGTGTCACATGAGAAATTTTTGCCCAACCCAGAGTCATGAAGATGCTTGCCTATGTTTTCTTCTACGTTTTAGAGTTTTAGCTCTTATATTTGGGTGTATGGTCCATTTTGAGTTAACTTTTGTGGAAAACATAAGGATCTAAATCCATCATTTTACATGCGAACATCCAATTCTTCAAGCCTCATTTGTTGAAAGGGCAAGTCTTCTCCACATTGAAATGCCTTGGCACCTGTGAGCAAAACTGATTAAGAATAAATCTAAGGGCTAATTTCAGGACCCTCAAATCTTCAATTGATATATATATATATATATGAATATGTCTATCCTTACCACATTGTCTTGATTACTATACCTTCATAGTAAATTTTATTATTTGGAAATGCTCCAAATTCATTATTTTTCAAGATTTTTTTTGACTATTCTGAGTCCTTTGCATTCCCATAAAAATTTTAGGATCAGCTTGTTAATTACCGAACAAAAGTCTGCTGGGATTTTGATAGGGACTGCCATCTTGAGTCTTCCAACCTATGAACATGGAATCTCTCTCCATTTATTTAATCATTAATTCCTCTTAGCAATATTTTGCAGTTTTCAGTACACAAAGCTTGCACTTTAGTCAAATTTATTCTGAAGTATTTTGACTTTTGTTTTGTTTTGTTTTTTGAGATGGAGTCTTGCTCTGGGGCCCAGGCAGGAGTGCAGTGTCACGATCTCTGCTCACTGCAACCTCCACCTCCCAGGTTCAAGCGATTTTCCTGCCTCAGCTACCCAAGTAGCTGGGACTACAGGTATACACCACCACACCCAGCTCATTTTTATAGTTTTAGTAGAGACGGGGTTTCACCATGTTGGCCAGGCTGGTCTCGAACTCCTGACTTCGTGATCAGCCCACCTCGACCTCCCAAAGTGCTGGGATTACAGGCTTGAGCCAACGCGCCCAGCCCTATTTTGACCTTCTTGATGCTACTATGGATGGTATTGTTTAGTTTTGTTTTCACAATTTATTGCTATATTGCATATAGACATATACAACTGATTTTTGCATATCTTGCAACCTTGCTGAACTCATTAGCTCCGTTGTGTGCACACGAGTGTGAGTATATGTACCCTTTAGGATTTTCTACATACAGAATTATGTCATCTTCAGACAAAGACAATTTTATTTCTTCCTTGCCAATCTGGATGTTTTCCCTTGCTTTATTGCACTGGTTAGAAACTGCAGTATGATGTCAATGAGTGGTGTGTATAGACACCCTTGACTTACTACTGACCTTAGGGGTATATTCTCTCATCCTAAGTATAATTTTATTTGTAACTTTTTTTTATGGATGTCTTTTTTCTGAGATGGAATCTTGTTCTGTCGCCCAGGCTGGAGTGCAATGGCACGATCTCGGCTTGCTGCAAGTTTTGCCTCCCGGGTTCAAGCGATTCTCCTGTCTCAGCCTCCCAAGTAGCTGGGACTACAGGCGCCCACTACCACGCCTGGCTAATTTTTGTATTTTTAGTAGAGACAGTGTTTCACCATATTGGCCAGGCTGGTCTCAAACTTCTGACCTCAAGTGATCCGCCCACCTCGGTCTCCCAAAGTTCTGGGATTAAAGGCATGAGCCACCGCGCCCGGCCTATGGATGTCTTTTATCAGGCTGAAAAAATTTCTCTGCTATTCCAATTTTTTTCCATTTTTCTCACAAATATGTGTTACATTTTGTCAAATGCCCTTTCCCCATCATTTGAGATGACTCCTGCCTTCTGTCCTTTAATCTATTAATATGGTAAAATGCATTAATTGCTTTTCTGATATTAAACATGTCTCACTTGGTCATGTATCTAAATCTATATGTTATTTGACTTGTTCATGGGTTTTTGTAACTATTAATATTTTCATGAGGGATTTTCTATCAGGGTAATACTGGTTTCACAGAATAAGTTGGTAAGTATTCCTGACTCTTCTGCTTCCTGAGTCTGTGAAAAATGGTATTTCTTCTTTAAATGTTTGGCAGCATTCTTCTTGTTTTGTATGCTTTCAGGAATAAACCGGAGGTCACCTAAAAGTGACTGAGCTTCATTGCTGATGAAACTACCAACATCACTTGTACTGAAGCCTGAAGGGTTTTCCCCATCAAGAATAGTCCCTTCTTAATAGCCAAAGGCAGATAAGGGTCACCTGGCTGGGGCTATAGGTAAAAAACAAAGCCTGGCTCATGAATGGGCAAGTCACAGTACAGCTGGTCTTCCACATCTGTGGATTCAACCAATCATGGATCAGAAATATTTGGGGAAAAAAAGAACAAAAATAATATTCATTAAGAAGTACAGAACAGCTATTTATATAGCATTTACATTGTATTAGGCATTATAAGTAATCTAGAGATGATTTAAAGTATATGGGAAGATGTGGGCAGGTTATATGCAAATACTACACCATGTTACATAAGGAACTTAAGCCTATGTGGTTTTTGGCATCTGTAGGGGTCCTGGAAACTGAGGGACTGTAACACTATGTGCTGACAATCTCAGCAATCTGGAAGGCACATGCACAACTCCAAACTCCACAACTTTAATCAATCCCACAGTTTCAAAATCTTTTAAGATTCATATATTGATATAAAACTTAATCTGCAGGTTTAAAACAGGAAGATTCAGGTCATTAGGGTTAGGTTAGGAACATAAAACCATTTTCTCCTCATCCCTAAGATATAGCCTTGCAAGTATTCAAAAATAAAAAAACTCCATGACTTTTAACTATCTCTAAAATCTAAAATGGTAGTTCTCAAACCTGAGTGATGGTAGGTCTGTGCCTCTAACATTACTTAAGGGTGGGGGAACGTGCTTCTTGAACTGCAGTTTCCTGGGCCGTAATTTCAGTCTGGGTGAAACCCAGGAATCTGCACTTTCAATACCCCTCAAACAGCTGCTGTAGCCGGCACTCACACTGCACTCAGCACACTCCTGAGGCAGGTTAAAAGTATTTGGCCTGAGGACGCCTCAGTATCTAAGTCCTTAGGGTAATGAACTGCAGCGTAACTTAGTATGTAACTAACTAAAAGATCAATTTAGGAGTACAGTCATGCATGGCATAATGACATTTTCGTCAATAGCAGACAGCACATAAGACAGTGGTCCCATAAGATTATAATACTAGGCTAGGCATGGTGGCTCACGCCTGTAATCCCAGCACTTTGGGAGGATGAGGTGGGCAACACGAGGTCAGGAGTTCGAGACCAGCCTGACCAACATGGTGAAACCCCGTCTCTACTAAAAACACAAAAATCAGCTGGGCATGGTGGTGCATGCTTGTAATCCCAGTTACTCAGGAGGCTGAGGCAGGGGAATCGCTTGAACCCGGGAGATGGAGATTGCAGTGGGCTGAGATTGTGTCACTGCACTCCAATCTGGGCAACAGAGCGAGACTCCGTCTTAAAAAAAAAAAAAAAAAATTACAATACTGTATTTTTACTGCACCTTTTCTGTGTGGTATGTTTACATACAAATACCATTGTGTTCCAACTGCCTATAGCATACAGTACAGTGACACACTATACAGGTTGGTAGCCTAGGAACAACAGGCTATCCCAGGCAGCCTAGGTGTATAGTAGGCTATATCTTCCAGGATTGTGTAAGTACACTCTAAGATGTTCCCACAACAATGAAATATAAAATTCTGCAAAAAGTAACCCCCCCAAAAGCGATGAATAACAGTACAATGCATAACGGTATATGTTTTCATACCTTTGTGTCAAACAGTCTCAGACAATCATAGCAGCCAAGCTTCAGTCAACACGGGCACTAACTGTTTAAATTATATAAAAAAGTAAACATCAAGTTGTACTCAATCAAGCTGTCTCTGTGTATCAGTTGTTTTTCTCTACCTCATTTCTGTTTTCTGTTCAAAAACGCTGTCTGGCCACGTGACAGACAGGAGTTCTTTGAACCCATCCTGGTTTGGAGAGCTATCCAATTCTAGAATCCCGAATAAATGTCAGTTAAGATCTAAGCTAAGTTTGTAATTTTGTCTTTAACGGCAATAACAATCTCACATTCTTACTGATCACTCTTAAAGACCATCCATCTCAGGACGGGCGCGGTGGCTCAAGCCTGTAATCAGCACTTTGGGAGGGCCGAGACGGGTGGAGTCAGCGAGGTCAGGAGAATCGAGGACCATCCTGGCTAACGACCGTGAAACCCCGTCTCTACTAAAAAAAAATACAAGAAAATAGCCGGTGAGGTGGTGGGCGCCTGTAGTCCCAGCTAATCGGAGGCTGAGGCAGGAGAATGGCGTAAACCACGGGAGGGTCGGAGCTGCAGTGAGCTGAGATCCGGCACTGCACTCCAGCCCTGGGCGACAAGAGCGAAAGACTATCCGTCTCAAAAAAAAAAAAAAAAAAAAAAAAAACAAAAAAACAAAAAAAACAAAAAAACCCAATCCCACTCCTCCAACTGAGTAAACTTAATGTGCAATAAATTCCGGTCTCTTGGACCTTTAATTTCTTTCTGTCCCAGAGGAGTAACTTAATGGTGACTTAGAAGCACTTCAGCAGATACTAATGAACAAAAAGCACACAAAACACCACTTTATAAGGATCTAAGGTAGCAACTGAATTTTCTGGAAGGGGTGATTTGGGCTCAAGACCTTTTTTAAAAAGTGTTAACTGTTGATAAGCCAAGGGAAATAAAGGTACAAAAAGACTGGGAGGCCGGCGCGGTGGCTCACAACTGTAATCCCAGCACTTTGGGAGGCCGTGGGCAGATCACAAGGTCAGGAGTTTGAGACCAGCCTGGCCAATATGGTGAAACCCCGTCTCTACTAAAAATATAAAAATCAGCCAGGCTTGGTGGCACATGCCTGTAGTCTCAGCTACTTGGGAGGCCGAGGCAGAAGAATTGCTTGAACCCGGGAGGCAGAGCTTGCAATGAGCCGAGATCATGCCAATGCACTCCAGCCTGGGCGACACAGCGAGACTCCATCTCAAAAAATAAAAAAAAATAAAGACTGGGGAATAATTTGTATAAGAGAAAATGGTCATGCCAGCCAGCAGCTAATTAAGTTACATGATACCTAGCTAGTTGCCGACTCCCAACAAGCAACCTGAGGCTGGCTGACAGCTCTTTGCCCTGCAATCATGTCTCCAAGAGGTGGTTAAAGTAGAAGCAACCAATTAGACCCTGACCGGCCTTCCCTTCTACCACTCATACTAATTCTGCTACAACATTAAACCGGGACAACGCCGCCAAGGCTATAAATCCAGCCTGGTCCTGTAGGATTCAGATTAGGCTTTTCTGTCTGTAAACCTGTGAGGACCTTTTCCACAGTCCTCCTGACCATCCACAACAGAAGGATAACCATGGAAAGGTCCAGCCTTCCGTTTATGACTCAGTGAGCACCATTTCTCCCACTAGAAAGTAGCCTGAGGGGTGGCCGGGCAGCACGGGCTCCAGGACAAGCAGATACCTTGACTTTCTGAGGTTTAAGAGTCATCCTTGCATCCAGCTGATGGGTTCATTATCAATTAAGAACTGCATTTCCTCACCAGGGACTATAATCCTCGCTGGGCACCAGGCCTGGACTACTTCTTGGATCTTACAGAGGCCTCTGTAGGTGACACCACCAACACTCAAGCGGCCTGTAACACCAATCATCACATCATAGGAAATGCTATACTTAACCAACTCCACGCTCGGCCAGAGAACCACGATGGAGGGGACCTGGGGTGGTGCCTTGATAGCACAGCTGGAGGTGCCCCTTAACCACAACCTGGGTCTCAGCACCTGAAAGTCTGATGTGGAGACCAATCTAAAGACTGACTGCTGAACTTGAGAGGAACTTGCTCAGAGCATTTCTTCCATTGCTTAAAGGCACCTCAGGCACTATTCCAATTAACTTCCTTGTTTTTTCAATTATGTACTGTCATTCGTTTCTTTTTGGGGGATTTTCTTCTCAAACTCACTCAAACCCAGAATGTTTTCACTAGATAGTACTTCCCAAACACTGATGACCTAGAACATAATCTGAAAAAAATTCTTCATGACATGAGAGTCTTAAAATTGTTCCTTTAAAACTAAAAAAAAAAATACAGCACAAAATTATACCATCACAAGAATCCTCAATAATAAGTACGACAAATTTACTTTACGACATTCCGGTTTTTACGAAGTGCAAAGGCAGTTGATATTATGGTTAATTATAAAAGGAACTTTAAAGTCCCATTTTAATAGTTTCCCACAATTCTATGAACGTTTTTTGAAATCCATTAAATCCCACAATATGCCCATCGGAAAGATAAAGCTGGTATTTTTTCCATGGAAGTAGAGCTCAGAACACGAGACTTTTAAGTCGGTGATTCACCCAGTTCCTTCAAGACTGTGTCCAACCAGAATCACATCAGCACCTTGTTCCCCTGTTCTAATTTGACACTGTTAACTACAGCTATTTTTAAATGGTAGGGAGAAAAAAAAAAAATATATATATATATATAAATGATCTTAGGAAATTTTATAGTGTAAAGACATAGAAACTAGGAAAGGTTTTGGATATTTTTCTGTGGAATGTGGAAGGAACCTAAAACTTCATCTTTCAATTCGTGATAAAACTACAGAATAGTGTGCGCATAAAACGTAAGTAGTAGTAGACACAGTGCCTGACAAGCCAAAGGTCTTGACTGTAGCTGAAGGAATCCTGCTGGAACCCAAATCCTGTGCATTTGTGTGGTTCTGGGGCAGATGCAGAAACGGCCTTGGTGGATTCCAAAGTGTTAACATTCTGTCTGCTAATGCTCAGCTAGGAGAATTATGACTGTAAACTGAGAATATGCTTCAATTGGCATTTTACTTTTTATTTTCTCTTCCTGAAAGCTACACCAAAATGGCCATCTTTAGACCTAAGCTCCCCAATGGATCATCACAGAACACCACAAGACCTAATGCCTTCATCAGCTTGACGTTTCTAGTCCAAAGTCCAGATGTCATTATTAGTTTTAAGACACCAACAGTGGAAAGTATCTAAACTAAGTGAGCAGCTGGGTGCGATGGCTCATGCCTGTAATCCCAGTTTTTGGGGGCTGAGGCAGGTCACTTGAGGTCAGTAGTTCAAGACCAGCCTGACCAAAACAGTGAAACCCTGTCTCTACTAAAAATACAAAATTCGCCAGGCATGAGGGCGCATGCCTGTAATCCCAGCTACTCAGGAGGCCGAGAGTGAGGAGAATCACTTGAACCTGGGAGGCGGACATTGCAGTGAGCTGAGATTGCACTACTGCACTCCAGCCTGGGCAGCAAGAGCCAAACTCTGTCTCAAAAAAAAAAAAAAAACTCAAAAAAACTGAACAATGGAAAGCTTATCACTAGTCATACTTAGACTAGACACAAATGATTTACAGACAACATGTTAGTGGCTGGGTGCAGTGGCTCACACCTGTAATCCCAGCACTTTGGGAGGCTGAGGCAGGTGGATCACCTGAGGTCGGGAGTTCGAGACCAGCCTGACCAACATGGAGAAACCCTGTCTCTACTAAAAATACAAAATTAGCTGGGCATAGTGGTGCATGCCTGTAACCCCAGCTACTTGGGGGGGCTGAGGCAAGAGAATCACTTTAACCTGGGAGGCAGAGGTTGCGGTAAGCTGAGATCATGCTATATTGCACTCCAGCCTGGGCAACTAGAGTGAAACTCTGTCTCAAAAAACAAACAAACAAACAAACGTGATTCGAATTATGTTGCTAGTTTTATGGGCAATGTACTGTCACTGAATGTGACAAACTTTGCAAAACCAAATTAAGCTTTCCAAAGTGTTTTAAAAAAAAAAACAGGAAATCATACTATTATTCTAGATAAAGAAATCAGGTCAAACATGTTAAGAAAATCATGCAAGGAAAGAAACTAAGGCACAGAGACATTTTAAAAGGGAGAACAGAATGGACTCCAAAATCCCTGCCTAAGGCTAATTCTTATCGGAATCTCAGTCCAACTGTCACCTGGGACGGTACTCCCTAAATCCCCCCAAATCACAACCATCATATAACTTCAGGCTTTTTCTGTTTTGAGACAGTGTCTCACTCCGTTGCTCACTCTGTTGCAATGGCACCATCTCGGCTCACTGCAACTTCAGCCTCCTGGGTTCAAGTGATTCTCCTGCCTCAGCCTCCTGAGTAGCCAGGATTACATGCACCAGCCACCATGCCTGGCTAATGATTTTTTGTATTTGTAGTAGAGACAGGGTTTCACCATGTTACTCAGGTTGGTCTCCAACTCCTGACTTCAATCGATCCACCCGCCTTGGCCTCCCAAAGTGCTGGGATTACAGGCGTGAGCCGCCACACCCAGCCTGGCACATTTTTATAATGTAACAGTAACCGCAAATTTTAGGAGCCATTTCTGCTAACTGCATCTCTGAAGATAGGTGGTGGAACACCACATCAATTTACATTTATCTAGGAAGAAAGAATTATTTAACATGACAGTTTAAAAATGTGTAATTATTCCTTTTGGCCCCAACCACCATCTTCCAGTAATTTGCCAAAATTATGAACACAAAAGGGAAGAGGAGAGGCACCTGATACATTTCCTCTAAACCTTTTAGAAAACATGGAGTTGTTCCTTCGCCCACATATACGTGTACCTATAAGGAAAGGTGATACAGTAGACATTACGGTAATGGGTACTGTTCAACGAGGAATGTCCACGTTACCATGGCAAAACTGGAGCAGTCTACAGTGTTACCCAGCATGCTGTTGGTATTGTTGTACACAAGGTAAGCGCAAGATTCTTAAGACAATTAATGTGTGTATGTATAGAGTATACTGAGCACTCTTAAGAGCCAGGATAGCTTACTGAAACTCGTGAAGGAAAATGATTGGAAAAAAGGAGGAAGCCAGAGAAAGGTGCCTGGGTTCCACTAAACGCCAGCCTGCTCTACTCAGAGAAGCGCACTTTGCAAGAACCAATGGAAAGGAGCCTGGGCTGCTGGAACCCAGTACCTATGAATTTATGGCATAATAGATGTTTTAAAAATCATAATTAAATGGCAAAGAACTTTCTAAGGACAAAATTATTTATATCCACTTTGTTCCATAAAATATTTTAGGTGGGTTATGAAGTTATTTATATATACCCACATTTTTAAAATATACTAGGAGAAAACATACACTTTTGCTACTATATAAATAGCACTGAAGCCAATTTAAGTTGGAACTGACTTGCTTATAAGTTACAATAAAAACTTGAATACCGAATGTGGGTGCCTCACGCCTCAAATCCCAGCACTTTGGGAGGCCGAGGTGGGAGGATCTCTTGAGGCCAGGAGTTGAAGACCAGCATGGGCAACACAGAGAGATCCTGTCTCTGAAAAATCAGCTGGCTGTGCTGGCACCTGTCTGTAGTTTAGCTACTTGGGAGGATCACTTGAGCCCAGGAGTTCAAGGTTACAGTAAGGTGTAACTGTACCACTGCACCCCAGCCTGGGACAAAAAGATCCTACCTCTAAACAAAACAAAACGCTTGGAAGATAAAACATGTGAAATTCCAGTCTAAAGAAGTTTAATTAAACCTTCACCTGCAGTTACACTTTCTTGTATTTTGTATTTTTGAGACAGGGTCTCCCTCTGTTGCCCAGGCTGGAGTGCAGTGGCGTGATCTCGGCTCACTGAAACCTCTGCCTCCTGGGTTCAAGCAATTCTTGTGCCTCAGCCTCCTGAGTAGCTGGGATTACAGTTATGTGCCACCACACCCAGATAATTTTTGTATTTTTAGTAGAGACAGGGTTTCACCATGTTGGCCAGGCTGGTTTTGAACTCTTGACCTCAGGTGATCTGCCCACCTTGGCCTCGCGAAGTGTGGGATTACAGGCATCAGCCATGGCACCCAGCCAACAGTTACATTTTCTAGACTAGAGATCTAGAATGTCCCTTAAATTGCTAACCCTTTAGGAAGGCAGCCTACTACCTTCACTTTCTCGGGACCAAAATATGCAAGTTTTCTTGCCATACTATTGACACCATTCACACCTTCTGCCACGTCACAAAGCTCCACATGGTAGAACATACGACCCACTTGCCTTTAGAAATCGCTCCTGCAATCTTGATAGTTATTTCTTTTGAGCATACATTAAGAGAATGAGATTCTCTTGGAAGTGATAAAGCAGCTAGCTTTCCTTAGAATGTGAGGATCAATGTTATAAATCCATACCAGAAACTGAATTAGTGATGCAATGTCAAAAAAAAAATTTTTTTTGTTTTTTTTGGAGACAAGAGTCTTGCTCTGTTGGCCAGGCTGGAGTGCGGTGGTGCGATCTCACCTCACTGCAACCTCCATCTCTCGGGCTCAAGCAATTCTCCTGCGTCAGCCTCCCAAGTAGCTGGGATTACAAGTGTGTGCCACCACGTCTGGCTAATTTTTTTTGTATATTTAGTAGAGACGAGGTTTCACCATGTTGGCCAGGCTGGTCTCAAACTCCTGACCTCAGTAATCTGCCCACCTTAGACTCCCAAAGTGGTGGGAGTACAGGCGTGAGCCACCGCGCCCGGCCGGGACGTCCAAAAATTCAAGGTGAATTTTAACATCTGCAAATTTCTCCCCCTAGAAATATAATCAACTTTTAACACTTTTCCAAAGATCAACTATTTCAGGTTATATTTGAAAGAAAAAGACTAATTAAATACCTCATGCATCTAAGGCTTAAAGGTAGAAACAAAGATGATGGTTACTTTTCTGTAGTATTCAACAGATAAAACTTTATTGGGCACAACTGTTTTAAAAGAATGCAGCTTCCCTCTCTGCAGGAATACATTCTGAAAGCAGACGTGCTATTTAAGTCACTACTCATCTAGTCATGAGCTTAGACTGCAAATTCCAGCCCCATGTTTTACAAATGAACTAAGAAGACAATTCAGTGTTCATGAACGCTAAGACAATGCAAAAGCAAACGTAAAACAGATGTGTCCCTTTGGACTGGGCGCAGTGGCTCATGCCCACTGCACTTTGGGAAGCCAAGGTGGGTGGATCACCTGAGGTCAGGAATTCGAGACCAGCCTGGCCAACATGGTGAAACTGTTTTTATTAAAAATAAAAAAATGAGCCGGGTGTGGTGGCAGGCACCTGTAATCTCAGATACTTGAGAGGCTGAAGCGGGAGAACAGCTTGAACCCAGGAGGTGGAGGCTGCAGTGAGCTGAGATCATGAAACTGTACTCCAGCATGGGCGACAGAGTGAGACTCCGTCTCAAGAAAAAACAAACATAGATGTGTCACTTTATTCATAAAAGTTAGATGTACAGTCTTCTCAATCACAATGAAGTAGAAAACGTGAAACATACTACTAAACTTTTAACACTGCTTATTACAACTTTTATGTATGCTAGAAGATGCTAGTGTTCTAAAAAAGATGTAACAACTAAAATCTTCCTAAAAACGAACATTATATGACAAGCAAAATCGACTGCATGGAACTGAAAGTGTAATCTCAAACATCAAAAATAAAGCCAGCCAGGCGTGATGACTCACACCTGTAAGTAATCCCAGCACTTTGGGAGGCTGAGGTGGGAGGAACACTTGAGTCCAGAAGTTTAGGACCAGCCTGAGCAACACAGTGGAGAACCCATCTATGAAAAAAAGAAAGAAAAAACAAAGCAAAACATGGTAAGGCCTTAAGTGACGCCCAATGATGACAGGCCAGCTGAACGGCGGCACGCCCTGGGCCAGGCATAGGCCTGCACTGTGCTCACTTGTCTTTGACACGCTGCCCTCCCCTAAAGGACTGCTCTGAAAATGACCACAGTTTTGTCCTTAGTAGCATCCATCAGATTTAGACTAAATTAAGAATCTAGGCCGGGCGCGGTGGCTCAAGCCTGTAATCCCAGCACTTTGGGAGGCCGAGATGGGCAGATCACGAGGTCAGGAGATCGAGACCATCCTGGCGACACGGTGAAACCCCGTCTCTACTAAAAATACAAAAAACTAGCTGGGCGAGGTGGCGGGCGCCTGTAGTCCCAGCTACTCCGGAGGCTGAGGCAGGAGAATGGCGGGAACCCGGGAGGCGGAGCTTGCAGTGAGCTGAGATCCGGCCACTGCACTCCAGCCTGGGCGACAGAGCAAGACTCCGTCTCAAAAAAAAAAAAAAAAAAGAATCTAGTGGCTACTTTAATCTAGTGCTTAAAGCTACTTTACCACAGTATTACAGAAAAACCAAAAGTAACATTTTGTTAAAACCAGGTCCCCAGTACATAAAACAGAGAGTAAACACAGTGCAGGATAAAGACTGACTTTAGGAAAAAGAGTTACTGCTGATGTCATTTCTCTAACAGTCGTCAGACTTTTCTATGAGGCCAGAGGCTCACACTTGTATACACAACGTGCAGGTGCAGGGAAGACCAAGGAAAGCAGCTATCCAATTTTTTACAAAGCCATACAGAGACAAGTTCAAGGAAAAAGCTTTAGGAGTTATTTTCACAATCTGTATGTGAAGACAATTCACAATGCTGCCACTCAACCCTAGGTTGTTAACAACTGTTAACCTATGTTAACATCAAGGTTGGTTTTGTTTTGTTTTGTTTTCTATTTTTTTAAACACAGTCTTGCACAGACTGTCGCCCAGGCTGGAGTGCAGTGGCACGATCTCAGCTCACTGCAACCTTCGCCTCCAGGCAGGGTTCAAGCTATTCTTCTGCCTCAGCCTCCTGAGTAGCTGGGATTACAGGTGTGCACCACCACACCTGGCTGGCTTTTTTGTATTTTTAGTAGAGACGGGGTTTCACCATATTGGCCAGGCTGGTCTCAAACTCCTGACCTTGTGATCCATCCACCTTGGCATCCCAAAGTCCTGGGATTACAATAGGCACAAGTCACTGTGCCCAGCCCAACATAAAGGTTTTTAAAAGACTTTGTCCTTTCACATTTTAATGTGCTTCAGTAATTCCAACATAGAAACAGACAATTTTAAATGTATATATAATCTTCTTACCCTATTAAGGATTTTAGGTAGTTTGTGTGGTACATAAAGCTCTTAACTTTCCCCCCAGAAAGCATAAATTGAAAATAATGAGAAAGAGGATGGTAAAAGCAGAGCCAGGAGTAAGCCTACGCACTCACTGAACAGTCAATGTAAAAAAACAAATGCACAGCAAGGCCCCGTACTTTTGTGTCACCTCAGAGCTGGACAGGGACTGACGCACCACTTGGACCAGTGCCCTCACTAAAAAATTAAGTAGCAGCCGGGCGTGGTGGCTCATGCCTTTTAATCTCAGCACTTTGGGAGGCGGGAAGTGGGTGGATCACCTGAGGTCAGGAGTTTGAGACCAGCCTCAACATGGAGAAACCCTGTCTCTACTGAAAATACAAAACTAGCTGGGTGTGGTGGTGTATGCCTGTAATCCCAGCTACTCGGGAGGCTGAGGCAGGAGAATTGCTTGAACCTGGGATGCGGAGGTTGCGGTGAGCCGAGATCGCGCCATTGCACTCCAGACTGGGCAACAAGAGTAAAACTCTGTCTCAAAAAAATAATAACAATAAACAAAAATAAATAAATAAGCAGAAAGAATGCCAATGTCATGTTTGGGCAAACTTATGTGCCATGACATTTTTCAAAAACCGTCTGCTACTTGGTTTACCAACATCAATCATAAGGGAAGACAGAGACTCTAGGAATGGCTGGAGAAGTAACTTAAAGACTCAATGAATTCTCTCAACTCCACATGCTGCCTAAAAACTTACAAGTACATGACACAGAACAAACCAATTACTATAAAAATTAAGTATAAGATTGTAGATTATGAGCAAAAGAAATCTAGGCTTTTTAAGTCTCCTGTGTAGTTTAAAAAAATAGGTTTATGAAGATACTACTTTCATGATATATTGAAAGTGTCTTTAAAATATAAAGTTATCTAGCTAGGTGCCATGACTCACGCCTATAATCTCAGCACTTTGGGAGGCTGAGGAGGGTGGATCGCTTGAGCCCAGCAGTTCGAGACCAGCCTTGGCAACATGGCTGAAACCCTGTCTCTACCAAAAATACAAAGATTAGCCAGTCCCATAACCCAGTCTCAAAATAAATAAGCAAATGAATATACTTAAAAATTAAAGTATCTATATTCTTGTGATGAAAATTTTTTAAATTTCTTCAGCATACTTTCTCTCCAAAAGACATCATTTATTTACTTTTTTTAGTTATGGAAAAAAATTTTTTTTAAGTTCCAGGATACATGCGCAGAACGTGCAGGTTTGTTACATAGGTATACATGTGCTATGGTGGAGACATTTATTTTTTAAGCACAAAAACAATTTTGGGTTATAATTCCTAGTATACAGAGACACAGATGCCTACATTCTAATGACTAATATAAAACCTTTTATTTGGCAATTTGGAAATAAACACTTTTTAGATATTAACTTATGAAATACGGTTACAGAAAATTATTCACAGAAAATATTACACTATAGATGGATTACTCAAATCACTCCAGTGAAGTAATTTACTTGAGGTGTTCATAAAGCAGCTCAGAGTCTGGGCACAAAAGAGAGATCTGAGTCTTCATTCCTCTGTAATCCTGCATGAGATACTCAATCTCTGTCCCTTCCTCAAAAGACTGTTAAGAACAAAATAAAATAGTGTGGAAAGTGTTTGGCAAGGTACTTATTAAGCATTTATGAATGCTTTATTAGTATCAAATGCTTTTGTCATCAGAGTTTAATTGTACCAAGAAACAAAAATTCTCCAACAGAGTGATGACTGCTTTAAATAGGGGAGTTGATTCATTCGTTTACAAATACTAGTCATCAACTTTCAAACTTAACTTTGTTATATTTTTGGAGCAATATTTACAGAGCTGTACCCGCGATAGATACCACAGACAGACAATGAATAATCTACCTTCAGCAAGGAAGGTCAGAAAATCCAGACTCAAGAGGGGCACCTGTGCTTCTCAATAGCTCATCTCCTCCCTAAACTACAGACTTCTTCCACCAAAGCTGGAGTAGACCCTGTCTTCAGTCCACCTCAGTAACCTCCACGGTCTTGGGGCATAGACACTGCACTGACACAAACCTAGAAGGCCGGTGTCCCACAGCCCAAGTTTGCACTCATCTCTCACCAAGTATCAACCATTCTCCCAAAAGCAGGTAAATATCCTGGACTTAAGCACAAGATCCTTTGGCCAAAATGAATTGGGAAACATTAAAAAAAAACAAAAACAAAAAAACCACTAATTAAAACATGCCATAAATTCCACTTTTTACCTCATTGATTAAAATAATCAAGAAAGATAAAACATACATAGGTGTTAATATTAGGATGGTGCAAAAGCAACTGCATATTTTGCCATACAAGCAATGGTAAAACTGCTATTACTTTTGCACGAGCCTATATTATTCATTTTTTTATATCTTAGCATTGAGAAATAGTGATTTTTCACTATAGAATCCCATTGTTTATTATTTAAATATGAGTAAAAGCATTGTAAGAAATATTCAAAGCAAGAATAGATATGAAAGTATAAAATACACATTATTTAATTCTATTTAAAAGAATTTTCTTTAAGTTTAAGATCTTGTAAAGTTGAATTTTATCAATGTCAAACTGCAAACTTCAATATTTAATATATGTGTGATATTGATGATTGCCTCCTCTTCTTTCAGGTATTATTGAATGTTATCAATCAAATAAAAATTCTATTTCTTTCTGTTTCTATGCATATCTGACATTTACATGTGGTGAAAAGGTTACTTGGCCCAAAAACTTCTCAGAATCAAGTTTAACACATCACAATTTGCTCATGAGCACAAACTTTACAGTCAGGAGTTGCACATAAAGGGTTTATTTTAAATGTTTTAAGGATAAGATAGAGTTACATCATAATTATAAAAATTACTTACAGAATTAACAGATTTATATTGTGTATACTTCTAAATGCAGAGAACAGGGAACTGTCTACACATTGTATAAAATAAAATTAAAATTAAAAATGAATTCAAGCTTGAAAGATGAGGTCATTTACCTAATTTTAAAATGTGAACACGAAGACCTCTGACCTGTACACATTCATTCCAACTGCACTAATGATGGAAAACACAAAGAGCGCAGCATTTCCAAGGAACCACAGACATTTCAACCATAATTATTTTGTTATAATAATTGTTCCTGTTTTGTCTTTGGAGAACTTTCATTTTTTTAAGACAATCAGCTTAAGAGTGTTTTCAGGCACTACAATTTGTGACAATCGGAACAGTCTTCTAATGGGTCTACAGTGTTCAGAGATTCAAGCCCAATGCACTTCGTGGTTTGGCACATAAAACGATAAAAGAAACGAAATCTGATTTAGAAGTAACTGTGATTTTTTTTTTTAAGAAAACACAGTCCCTTCAAATGCTGCATGACATTTACAACTGGAAAATCACCTTCTGTTGGCACTACATTTGCTTCACCAGTGCATTTTTATCCTAAAACCACTAAAACGGCACAGTAAGCAAATATACAGGAAACTGAAAACAAATAAAAATAAAGAAAACAAAAAAACCTAAATATCTTTAACATGCAATTTTAGTCAGTTACATTGAACATTCTACTTAGAATAGAGCATGCAAAAAAGGATGGTCTGCTTTTAAGATTTTTCTCTGAAGTTTTACGTGGCAGCCTGACATCACACACGCACGCACACACAATACAATAATACTAGAGCAGGTAAATGAGAAAGGCCGATAAAATTTTATACATAGATTCATGTCTTGTGTTGTCACAAGTCCCATGATACTTTTGGAAATTAATGTTGAATTCCTGGAACAAGGAACCAACATTCAGATACCAGAAAAATGCAAGCAATGCATGCAGATCTGACACGTGAGCCTAAAATGAAGCCCAAGATACAAGGGCTTGGGAGCAGAATTAGTCATAGCGTCATTAAGTGTGGTGTAAGCCACCAAAAGAAAGACAGAACGGGGGAAAATGGGGAGAGAAAAAAAAAAATCTTCCCTTTCCCTCAGCCCTAAAGGCAATAAATGGAACAATGATTAAACTCATCGTCATCATCACCATCATCATGTTGCATTCATCTAGAAACTGGGAGACCATGTGGTATAAAAAAAGTCATTAAAGTTGCTTGCAGAAAAACCACAATGCAAGTCATTAAGTAATGCTAGAAATGTCTCAATTGACCCAACCCTCAAGATACTTCAAAATGAACTTTATTTTTCCACCCAAAGTGACCGAGCCAAGTTCTGCACAGTCCGTGCATGCTGGACACACTTGCAAACTCCTGCGCTGTAATGTCAGTCTGGACTCTGGGAGCCAGGCTCAGCTTTGAGATTTACATGCAGGGACTCTTAAAGTCAACAGGAAAACACATAGCAGATCTGCAGAATAATACCTGTTCACACACGAGAAGCACCTATGACTTGGGTATCACAACTGCTTTCAGAAGCTTGTCCCTGGCTGCCCACAGTGAAGCACCAGGGACAGAGCGACTGCAGCTGTGGACAGAAAACTGAGGTACTGTGTTTACATGGTGAGTGGTCGTTACCATCCAACAGCACAAGGCACAAAAAATGGGCATCAAGCAAACCATGCATAACGAGGCCTGGAAACCATCAAGAACAGCCACAAAAGAGGTCACTCGGACCTCTGATTCAAACTTTTGGTGTCTGAGTGATAAGCATGCACGTTTAGGCTCTGCCCAAATATCAGGGATGATTTCCAATCTCCACAAGAGACTGGTTTCACATATGGCCTTTCTCCTGGTTGTCAAACCACCAGGGTTCCTCCAAAACGAAGTGAGAGCAGCTGTTTTGCTGATCAACCAATCACACTAGCAGTTCTATTTCAGTTTAAAACAACCTTGCAGGAATAAACCACATAAAGACTCCGTGGCTAAGGGCTGCTATTACTTACACCCACCAAGAGAACACAAACGGCTGGCTCTTTCTTCTATGGTAACGCATCACTGACATGCAAACCCCAAGGGGCCACTGAATGGAATGAATCCACATTAACAGCACACCTGGAGCAGGAACATGCACCCCACAAGGTGTCAGGAGACTAAGCTGCTATTTGTCTAGACATTCTTTGCGAGGAAAAGCCAGGGGGTAGGGGAAAGGGGTGGGTTGAAAGTTTCTGACCATAATCATACATTAGCAATAATAGTAATACAAATTTGAAAGTCCCAGAGAGCTTGTTAGAAGGCAACAATGCCACTCAAAACTTATACTTCCAACATAAAAGCATTGTATTCTTCCAGAAACTTACCAAAAACACACAAACCAGTGATGTATTGTTGCCTTTTAAATTCACGTACTGAAATCCAGATTACTGATTTGTACACAATGTACCACATGTGCTGTCCAAAATACACCTACATTACACTGTGTGGAACAAGGACCTGGGCTTTGCTAAAAAGAATTTATGATTAAAATGTAACAAAAAAAAAAAAAATTCAAAGCTTAGAATTAAAGGTAGCCTTTTACCCAGATTTTTCACCAGATTGTAAAATTCTAATGAGTCATTAACTGTTCACAAGTAATTCATATTTGGACTTATGGTTTAAGGGCTCCAGATTGAAAAGGTGCTCTGAACTTCTGATTTTTTGAAACAAGCTGAAATGTTCCCATATGCTTCCTGTGCCCAAAGTTTGATTTGAAATAAAGAGCAGTAATACAACCATGACTGCCTTGGGTAAAGCACTCCTGTTAAACTCAAGAAAATTATGTCACCCCCATACTAATAATCCACGAAGAAAAGACTGCCAGTGGGGTGTGTGGGGTGTGTGTGTGTGTGTGTGTGTGTGTGTGTGTACACATGTATGTGTGTATATATTATATATGTATACACACATATAGATATAGGTAGATACAGATACATATATCTCAAAAAAGGCAATAACGAAAACATCAAACTATGCTTGCATTGTGGCGGCAGAATAACAGGGTTAAGGTGAGGGGGAAAATGGTTAAGATCTATTACAATTTTAAATGACTATGATACTAGCTTAACTTTTACCAAACTTGCCTGTAACTCCCCTCCAAATAGACAAGACTTCTTTTAAAAGAAAGGGGTTCTCCTTACACAAAATGCTTTGTGTTCACATCAATCTGTACTATTCAGAACAAAACCAGTTCTGCTGGCAGAGATTGTGGGTTCGCAGGGACATTTAAGCTTTCATTAAACTGGAAAGCAATCAAGTCTTTATGTCTACAAATAATACATTTCATAGTTCCACAAATTTGGCAGAGTTTGTGATGACATCTAGGATGTTTTCACCAAATCGTAGACATAAATATGGAAATCATCATCAAACTTGATGAAATAGACGGAGGGCTTGGCTTCTACTTGATGAATGACCATGCCAGTCCTTTTGGAGCCATCTTCTTTGGCATATTCCACTTGTTTGCCTACCAGGCTGTCCACAACTTCTCCTGGTTCCCTTTCTGCTGGAGGTGAATCATCTATATTTAAAAAAAAAAGAGAGAGAGAGAGAAAAAAAAAATTTCTAAATCAATTTTTAGATATAAATCAACTCACATATTTATTTTCATAACTTAAAAAAAAAAATTAAATACTCTGAATTCAGGATTATCTAGACCAGGAGTCAGCAAACATTTTCGTAAAAGACAAGGCAGTAAATATTTCAGGGTTAGGGGCATATGGTCTCTGTCCCAACTGCTGAACTCTGCCACTGTAGCACGAAAGCAGCCACTGATGATATGCATATAAACAGATGTGGCTGTGTTTCAATAAAACCTTTTTTCATAGTTTGCCGACCCCCATCTAGATATATGAACAATTTTAAAAATCATAACCAAAAATTCATTTGGTCCATGTTTAATTTGTAGCTGTAATTAAATGAAAATAAGTTTGAGTGGCTTTGAAATATAATTTGAAAGCAGACAATTCCTACAGGGATTACTGAGAATATGGTACATATTTAAAATGCCTAAGTACCATTGGTTTACTCTGAATCCTTAAAGCCTCTTCCCCCTCAACTTCACTGCATTTCACATCATCTTCCTAACTCAGTTCCAAAATTTAAGTTTTCCATGCTTTAAAAATTGGTACTGAATGAACTTCAGCCCAGGACAAGTACAGGGGAATCTGAGGATGGCCCAGGCATCTGTACTGCCTAAAAGGTCCCCAAGATTAATGTACTGCTTCTGGCCTCTAAGAAAACACACAGCAACAGCAAATCATCACCACCAACAACAAAAAACAAAGTAAAAGAAAAGAGAGAGGGGCTTGCTAGGCAGTTACAATTCTATTTTAAGAAACTGCATGGGTTCTGAAAAACTCAAAGCTCTTTTCGTCACAGTAGCAGGTGGCCTTCAGGTAGGGAAACCAGAGGCTCCAGCTACATAAGAGAGTCCACGTTATCCTGGCACAATTGGTAGCAACGCCATTTTACTCTCACAGGTATCCTGGTGTGGACCATACAACGTACATGTATTAACAGTAGTCTGCCTCTTTGGTTACAATAAAATTCTCTCACTGAATGACAATCCAAAAACTGCTACTGTGATCTCTGGTACTAAGAGTCACAAGCAATAAAAATAAAACATCTGAGCATAATCAGTTCTTTTAAAAGAATAAAGAAATATAAGCTGAACTCTTTTCTTTAAAAATTATCTTCCCTTAAGCAGTATCATCATACTGTCATATTTTTATGGCACTTTCATGTTTACAAAGGAATTTCAAATACACGATTGCACATAAATTTTATAGTAACTGAGCTAATCAAGGGAGTCATGTAGAGGCCTGTTTTAGCATCAGAGCTAGTACTCGAACAAGACCCTTTCAGAACTCATTAGATCAGAGCACCACCACTGTTTCTAAAGGTAAATACGCTTCCACAGCGTGTACACGCGCGCACATACACGCGCGCACACACACACACAAATGTAAGTTTGGAGAATTAACGGAGAGGGAAGATCAAAAAATGGTTAGGAAAAGTGATGGAGAACTGCAGACACCCTTGCATTTCCTATGATTAACAGTACTTACTCTATCCATAAAAAATGTTCAAGTTACCTCATAAAGGACGGAGAAATGCTTTTTAAAGAAATGTTCTCATGACAAATTCCTGAGTATATAATTTGAATTACCCCTTTATAACAAATGTACACAATTTTTTTTTTTTCTTTTTGAGACGGAGTCTTGCTCTTGTTGCCCAGGCTGGAGTGAAGCGGTATGATCTTGACTCACTGCAACCTCCACCTCCCAGGTTCAAGCGATTCTTCTGCCTCAACCTCCCAAGTAGCTGGGACTACAGGCGCCCGCCACCATACTCGGCTAATTTTTTAATTTTTAGTAGAAACCAGGTTTCACCATATTGACCAGGCTGGCCTCGAACTCCTGACCTCAGGTGATCTGCCCACCTTGGCCTCCCAAAGTGCTGGGATTACAGGCATGAGCCACAATGCCCAGCCCCAAAATTTTAAAAATATGTATCAAAGAAGTAGAAATTCAAGGCCAGATGAGCAAATTAGTACATTAACTAACTTCTTCATAGGAAGAATTTTTTAAAAAAAAGAAATAGAAATGACTGACACATGGCTAATGTATGGAGAGGGCGTATCAGTTACATCTGTCCAAGGCCAGATATTCATGTGTTTGAAGAAAGGCCACTGAGTAGTTTTTAAAGGAACAAACTTATCCAAAAGCGAAATTAAGAAAACAATTCAATTCATATGTATAATAGCATCAAAAAGGATAAAATCCTTCGAAGTAAATTTAATAAAAGAAATGCGGGACCGGGCGCAGTGGCTCACACCTGTAATCCCAGCATTTTGCAAGGCCGAGGCAGGAGGATCACAAGGTCAGGAGATTGAGACCATGCTGGCCAATATGGTGAAACCCCATCTCTACTAAAACTACAAAAATTAGATGGGTGTGGTGGTGCATGCCTATAATCCTAGCTACTTGGGAGGCTAAGGCAGGAGAACTGCTTCAACCTGGGAGTCAGAGGTTGCAGTAAGCCAAGACTGTGCCACTGCTCACCAGCCTGGCGACAGAACAAGACTCCATCTCAAAATAAATAAATAAATAAAAAGTGGCCAGGCACGGTGGCTCAACCTGTAATCCCAGCACTTTGGGAGGCCGAGGTGGGTGGATCACCTGAGGTCAGGAGTTCAAGACCAGCCTGGTCAACATGGTGAAACCTCGTCTCTACTAAAAATACAAACATGAGCTAGGCGAGGTGGTGTGTGCCTGTAATCCCATCTATCCGGGAGGCTGAGGAAGGAGAATCGCTGGAACCTGAGAGGCAGAGGCAGCAATAAGTGAGATCAAGCCACTGCACTCCAGCCTGGCTGACAAGAAGACTCTGTCTCAGATAAAAGGAAAAAAGGGGAAAGCGCAAGTGAAAGGAAAGGAGAAAGGAAAAAGAAATGCAATGTTTTCAAAATATTGTTGAAATCAATCCACCAATCAATGAAAAAACACCCCATGCTCATGGATTAGAAGACTTGTAAAGTCTTGTTAACACTGTTAAGAGGGCAATACTCTTCAAACTGATCCACAGATTCAACACAGTCCCTATCAGAATCCCAGGGGACTTCTTTGTTCTGACAAGTTGATTCTAAAATTCTTATGAAATTGCAAGGGACCCAGAATAGCCAAAACAATCCTGAAAAAGCAAGCAGGGGCCAGGTGCAGTGGCTTACACCTGTAATTCCAGCACTTTGGGAGACTGAGGCAGGCAGATCACTTCACTCCAGGAGTTCGAGAACGGCCTGGCCAACATGGCAAAACCCCATCTCTACAAAAAATACTAAAGTTCGCCGAATGTGGTGGCACATGTCTGTAATTCCAGTTCCTTGGGAGGCGGAGGTTGCAATGAGCTGAGATCGTGCCACTGTACTCCAGCCTGAGCAACAGAGTGCAACTGTCTCAAAAAAAAAGGAGGAAAAAAAAAAAGCAGGACTCAAACTTTGCCAACTGATTTTTTTTTTTTTTTTTTTTGAGACGGAGTCTCGCTCTGTCGCCCAGGCTGTAGCGCAATGGTGTGGTCTCGGCTCACTGCAACCTCCGCTTCCCAGGTTCAAGCGATTCTCCTGCCTCAGCCTCCCAAGTAGCTGGGATTACAGGTGCCTGCCACCATGCCTGGCTAATTTTTAGTAGAGATGGGGTTTCCCCATGTTGCCCAGGCTGGTCTCGAACTCCTGACCTCGTGATCCACCCGCCTGGCGTCCCAAAGTGCGGGGATTACAGGAGTGAGCCACTGCGCAACAAGGATGCCAAAACCATTCAATGGGGGAAAGAATAGTCTTTGCAAAAAATAGTGCTTGGACAACTAGATAGGCAGTCACAAGCAAAAAAAAAAAAATGAAGTTGGACCCTTACCTTGAACCATAAACAAAAATTAACTTGAAAATGCATCAAACACCTGTAAGTAAGAGCTAAAACTATAAAAACTCTTAGAAGAAAACAAGGGTAAATCTTTATGACCCCAGATTTGGCAAACGATTCTTAGGACACAAAAAGCATACTCAGCAAGAGAAAATGTTAACTTGGACTTCAAAGTTTAAAACTTCTGTGCAAAGATCATCATCAAGAAAGTAAAAACAGCCCATGGAATGGGAGAAAATATTTGCAACATGTATCTGATAAAGGTCTTATATTTTAAAAACTGTCACAACGCAATAATGAAAGACAGATAATTCAATTTAAAAATGGGCAGGGGATATGAATAGACACTTCACCACAGATGATATAAAAAGGGCCAATAGACCGGGCATGGTGGCTCACATCTGTATTCCAGCCCTTTGGGAAGCCAAGGTGGGTGGATCCTTTGAGGCCAGGAGTTCGAGAGGAGCCTGGCCAATATGGTGAAACCCCATCTCTACTAAAAATACAAAAATTATCTGCGCATCGTGGCACGCACCTATAGTCCCAGCTACTTGGGAGGCTGAGGCAGGAGAATGGCTTGAACCCAGGAGGCGGAGGCTGCCAGTAAGCTGAGATCACGCCAGTGCACTCCAGCCTGGGCAACAGAACAAGACTCTATCTCAAAAAAAAAAAAATTTTTTTTTTTGTTTAAAGGGCCAATAAGCATAATGAAAGATGCTTAACATCATTACTCATCAGGGAAATGCAAATCAAAGCCACAATGAGATACCACTTCACATCCACTAGGATGGCAAGAATCAAAGTCAGGTAACAGTAAGAGTTGGTGAGAATGTGGATAAATCAGAACTCTCATAACACTGCTGTTGGAAATGTAAAATGGTCTTTTCGTTTTTAAAATTAGCCTTGCAGTTCCCCCAAACGATTAAACATAAAGTTACCATTACGACCCAGCGATTCCACTCCTAGGTATGTACCCAAAAGAAATAAAACATGTCCATACAGAAACTTGCACACACGTTTATAGCAGCATTACTCATAAAAACCAAGAGGTGGGGAAACAACTCAGATGTCCTTTACTGGATCAATGGCTAATCAAAATGTAGTATATCCATACAGTGCAATTGTATTTGGCCATGAAAAGGAATGAAGTACTGATATATGCTACAGCGTGAATGAAATCTCAAAACACGCTAAGGGAAAGAAGCTAGCACAAAGGACCTCACACCATATATAGTCCATTCACAGGAAAGTCCATAACAGGGAAACTGACACATCAAGCATTACTGGTTGCTTAAGGCTAGGGGGTTGGAGGAATAAAGGACTGACAGCTAATACATACAAGGTTTTTTTTTTTTTTTGAGACGGAGTCTCGCTCTGCCGCCCAGGCTGGAGTGCAGTGGCCGGATCTCAGCTCACTGCAAGCTCCGCCTTTCGGGTTGACGCCATTCTCCTGCCTCAGCCTCCCAAGTAGCTGGGACTATAGGCGCCCGCCACCTCGCCCGGCTAGTTTTTTGTATTTTTTAGTAGAGACGGGGTTTCACCGGGTTAGCCAGGATGGTCTCAATCTCCTGACCTTGTGATCCGCCCGGCTCGGCCTCCCAAAGTGCTGGGATTACAGGCTTGAGCCATCGCGCCCGGCCGATACAAGGTTTTCTTTTGAGGTGATGAAAATGTTCTAAAATCGACTGTAGTGAGGACTGTACATATCTGTGCATATATTAAAAAGTACAGAATTGTACATTTTAAATGGACTAATTATATGGACTAATATAGCTGTAACGGCTCACACCTGTAATCCTAATACTTTGGGAGACCAAGGCTGGCAGACTGCCTGAGCTCAGGAGTTTCAGACCACCCTGGCCAACATGGTGAAACCCATCTCTACTAAAATACAAAACAAAACAAACAAACAAACAAAAATTAGCCAGGCGTGGTGGTTGGTGCCTGTAGTCCCAGCCACTTAGGAGGCTGGGGCAGGAGACTCGCTTGAGCTGGGGTGGCAGAGGCTGCAGTGAGCCAAGACCACACCACTGCACTCCAGCCTGAGCAACAGGGCAAGACTCTGTCTCCAAAAAAATAAATAAATAAATAAATAAATAAATAAATAAATAACCAACCCAATAAAGCTTTTCTAGGCCTAACGAAATTAGCCCAGGTCACATTCTCTTCTACCTTACCTGTGCGAACGGACTAGTTGTGGAAATAGCTAATCATCTGTCTAAACACTGACTCTGTACTCCAGTTGCTACTGAAAAGTTCTCCCAATTAACTGTTTTCTGAAATCAGGAGTCCCGGACACCTGGGCCACGCTGCACAGCAGATGGTGAGCAGTGGCAAAGAGAGCACTGCACCTGAGGTCTGCCTCCTGGCAGATCAGCAGGGACATCAGATTCTCATAGGAGCATAAACCTTACTGTGAACTACGCATGTCAAGAATCTAGGTTGTGTGTTCCTTATGGGAAATCTAACACCTTCAAAACCACCATCTCCACATCCAACACCCCCAATCCATGGAAAACTGTCTTCCACGAAACTGGTTCCTGGTGACAAAAAGGCTGAAGATTGCTGCTCTGAAGTTCAAGTATTTACAGATGAAATAATCAACGTCTTGGGGTTAGCTTCAGAATAATTGCATTGGGGGGATTAATAGATAAAACTAGACAAGCAATGAGACAATAACCGTTAAAGCTGAGCAGGGGTACAAGGGGACGTATTTTACTGGTCCCTATTCCATCATGTTTTTAAATAAAAGCAATAAGTAATATGTAGTAGTGTTAATTATAAAAAAAACTTGTGGCCGGGCGCGGTGGCTCAAGCCTGTAATCCCATCACTTTGGGAGGCCGAGACGGGCGGATCACGAGGTCAGGAGATCGAGACCATCCTGGCTAACATGGTGAAACCCCGTCTCTACTAAAATACAAAAAACTAGCCGGGCGACCTGGCGGGCGCCTGTAGTCCCAGCTACTCAGGAGGCTGAGGCAGGAGAATGGCGTGAACCCGGGAGGCGGAGCTTGCAGTGAGCTGAGATCCGGCCACTGCACTCCAGCCTGGGCAGCAGAGCGAGACTCCGTCTCAAAAAAAAAAAAAAAAAAAAAAAAAAAAAAAAAAAACTTGTATCTTATTATAGAAGTCAAGCAGAACTGATTATCAAATATTTTCTTATCTAAAATTCATGACAACCGGATGAAAAATTTCAAAGGCTGTCTTTGTGCATGACTAAAAGAATAATCATATATCCAGAAATAAAAATGTATCTGCAAAAGAGCCAATCAAATATCTTGCACTAAAGTCCAAATCCCTTCTAATTACCAAAAATAAAAGTTGCCAATATATACTTACTGGAATCAGGCATAATGCGAAGGTCGCCTTCTTTGTAATCATCTAAGAGTTGGTACATGTACAAGACAGGGTCTTTCTCATAGGTAATGTAAAACCATGTGTTCATGACAGGTGCACGTGCTAAGACCATTCCCCTCCACTCATCTTTAGAACCATCCTCTGTCTCAAACATATGTTCCACTGCTTTGCCAATCATTGTGTCTGCCAAGTGTGCATCGCTGATTCGAGATGTTGCTGGGGATTTAAAAAAAAAACAAAAACAAAAAAAAAGTTGACAAAGCGTTTCACTGATTACCGACTATGAAGACTGAATCTACGAAAGGCGGCTACCTGACATTTTGTCCATGCAATGTATTAGCAAGCATCAGAATCTGGGAAAGCTTTAAAAAGTACAAAAAACCAAAGACAAACTACTGGGCCCCAGCTCAGAGATGGATTCAACAGGAATAGAAGGAAGTATTTTGTCCCAAGTTGGTTAATTGAAAAAAATATGATTTTAAAAAAATTTTCTGGACTCATCTGCTCTTGGTTCTGTACCCAAATCAAAGGTTTTAACTGTTCATTCAAGGTACAAAATATTTTTTGCTACTGTTTACTTAACAGTTAAATTTTGAGATAATTTCAGACTTACAGAAGAATCGCAAAAACAGTCGAGTTCCTGTATACGGTTCACTTTGCTTCTCCTGTATTAGCATCTTACGTAACCACAGAACGTTTATTTAAAACTTAGAAATTAACCTATTCAAGGCACAGAGGTTTTTTTTTTTTTTTAAAGAAATTGGTGTTTGTTTTCCTTCAGTCTTATTTCCATTTTTTATTAAGGCATAGGTTTTTACTCTCTTGCTCCTACAATCTTATTCTTCACTGCAACCAAAGTAATCACTGTGTCATTGATACCACATTGTGTGATTTAAAATGTTCCCATGCCTTTCCTTCGTAATTTGAAAAACAACCAAACTGCTCACCATGGCCCCCAAGCCCTAAGCCATCACGCCTCTGCCCTCAAGTTTTCCCATCTTCCTCCTCATTGCTCATGCCTTCTCTACTCGGCTCTTCTTCCTCTCCCATTAGGACACACTCTCCTCTGCCTGATGGCTCTTCCCCACATCTTCAGAAGGCCGGTTACTTTTGGGGTTCTCCTCACCAACAAGGTAGCCCCACAAATCCCAGTCACATTACCCAATTTTACCTCTTAGTAACATTCACCATGATCTAAAGTTATCCCATTTTATGCATTTGTGTATTTGTTAGCTGCCTGTATATCTCAATGAAAGCAGAGACCTTCCCTTTCTTGTTTTATACCTAGATCATAGCAGGTCAGTATTTTGTATGATTTAATCAGATGCCCCATATTGGGGGCTCAGGTCTCTGAAATGATAGATTAACAGTCCTAGCCCTTAATACTTTTCTAATGAGGTGAAAATTATCACCTTCATCTTTTAACACTGGAAAACTATGAAGGATCCTATTGGTTTTAAGATTTCTCCAGTCCACAATTTTAGATAACTGTCTTTATACAAAATTAAAAGAATTTTCCTAAAAAAAAAAAAAAACCAAAAAACAAAAAACAATTAGCGACAGGCACAGTGGCTCACACCTATAATCCTAGCACTTTGGGAGTCCAAGGCGGGCTAATCACTCAAGCCCAGAAGTTTGAGGCAAGCCTGGGCAACATGACCAAACCCCATCTCTACCAAAAAAACAAAAAGTTAGCCAGGTGTGGTGCAGGCCCCTAGTCCCAGCTACTCAGGAGGCCCAGGTGATGAATCACCTAAACCCAGAAGTCCAGGCTGCAGTGAGACAACGTGGCGCCACTGCACTCCAGCCTGGGCTACGGAAGTGAGGCCCGGTCTTAACAACAAAAAAAACCAGTTAGCACTCTTATTTTCCTCATTCAACAGAGTTCTATTTCTGTTAAATCAAAAGAAACAAAAAAGTTAGATTTTCTTGATAAATGTATCACTATTCAATTTTATCAGCATACCCTAAACTTACATGGTTGGTTTTAAGTATGCAGTAATAATAAAAAATTACATAGAATTCCCCCCATGTACGATACTAAAAAACCCCCACTAGTTTCTTAGGGCCAGTAGATCTCAGACTACTAGATGTCAGAACTCCATTGCATTCTTAAAAAATTACTGGCTGGGCACAGTGGCTCACACCTATAATCCCAGCACTTTGAGTCCCAGGCAGGAGGACTGCTTGAGGCCAGGAGTTTGAGACCAGCCTGGGCAACATAATGAGATTTCATCTCTACAAAAAGTTAAAAATTAGCAGGGTACTGTGGTGCGCGCCTGTAGTCCCAGCAACTCGGGAGACTGAGGCAGGAGGACTGCTTGAGCCCAAGGTGTTGAGACAGCAGTGAGCCCTGATCATACCACTATACTCCAGCCTGGGTGACAAAGTGAGATCTTGTCTCTAAAAAAATAATTAAAACATAAATAGAAATTACTACACACCTAAAAAACCATCTGTTTACATAGATAATGCCTACCAATATTTACTACTTCAGAAAATAAAAAACATAGAAACATTTAAAAATACCTATATATCGATGTATTTTAAATTAAAAATAACTATTTCCTATCAAAAGATAGTAAGAAGAGTGGCTTAATTTTACATTTTGCAAACCTCCTAATGTCTAGGTTTTAAAAAGAACAAGCAGATTCTCATATCTGCTTTAGCACTCAATCTGTTATGATCTGCTCTTTCGGTTCATGTATAAAATCCAGCCTCTCAAAAGATATGATACTGAAAAGAGTATTCTAATTGTCTTTCAGATAATTCTAAATATTCTTATATGAAACTACAAAAGTCAACAGTTAGCTCCTTAAAGGTTAGTTACAATGCAGAATCTGAAACCATTAATAAATTTGTCATACTGTTACATTACAACTCATGTCTCCAGAACATATAAAGAACTCCCACAACTCAACAAAAATCAAATAACCTAATTAAAAAATGGTCAAAGGATGTGAGTATTTCCCCAAAGATGATTTACAAGTGGCCAACAAGCACATAAAAAGATGTCCAACATCACTAATCATCAGAGAAACAGAAATCAAAACAAAATGAGGTATCATATCACACCCATCAGGATGACCACTATGACAAAAACAGTAAATAACAACTGCTGACTAAGGGATGGAGAACTGAAACCCTTGTGTACTGTAGGCAGGACTGGAAAATAGTACAACTGCTGTGGAAAACAGTATGGTAGTTCTACCTAAGAAATTAGAATTACGACATTAAAATTAAAATTATAATTACCATATGATTCAGCAATCCCACTCCTGTGCCTATATCCAAAAAAACTGAAAGCAGGATCTCAAAGAAATATCTGCATATCCATGTTTACAGTAGCACTAGTCACAATTTTACATGGTACAATTTTACATTCTACCAAGAGGCAGAAACAATCCAAATGTCCATTAATGGGCGAACAGATAAACAAACTGTGGTATATAGATACAATGCAATGTTCTTTCCAGCCTTAAAAAGAAAGGAAATCCTGTCACACATTACAACATGAACGAACTTTGAGGACATTATGCTAAGTGAAATAAGTTATTCACAAAACAAATACTGTGTGATTCTACTTCTATGAGATATCTAGAATAGTCAAATTCATAGAGACAGAGTGTAGAATAGTGGTTGCCAGGGGCTGGGAATGGAAGGAAAGGCATGTTGTTTTGTTTAATAGGTAGAGAGCTTCAGATTTGTAAGATGAAGAAGTTCTGGAGATCTGTTTCAACGATGTAAATGTACTTAACACACTACTGAACTGTACACTTAAAAATGGTTAGGACAATACATTTTATGCTATGTGGTTTTTTTTACAATTAAAAAAAGTAGTTAGTCTTGCACTTAGAATAGCTCTTTCACCAGTGCATGATCTGGTACCATGCACTATTCATAAAGAAAATACTGTGCTCACTAAGTTATGCAAATATTCCAAATACATAGTGGGAAACTCCACTGTGTAACTGAGAAATAAAAGAGAGTGAAAAGCATGAATTACAGCTTAACAATCTGAAAATATTTCTGACCTTGCAAATTTCCTGAATGGGCTTCAGAGAACCCAAGGGTCCCCAGACCTTGCTTTGGGAACCACTGCTCTGTGACATCACATGCATTCTGGCTGACTGACTTTTTCCTCCAACTTTAGCTTAAGAAAAACATAATTTTAATTATACTCTAATGTACTGTCTGAAGCAATTGCTTCCTATGTAAAACGTAAGTGAAGAGCAAGTAATTTTTTAGACTAAAGTAGGCTGATGCCAAAGTAACTGCTGTTTTCGCCATTACTTTCAATGTCAAAAACCGCAATTACTTTTGCACCAATCTAATACGATAAATACTAAAATTAATAGCAACTATTAGCTGAATGAGGCACATACATCGCTGATTTACATAAAAGCTCTTAGATTTCTTTTTATATTGCTTTACTGTTTACAAAATCACTATTGTTGGAAACTGAGATAATCCCAAACTATGAACAACATGGAACCCTTAGTCCCATCACCAGATACTTGTATAGTTTCTATCCTTCGATGACGAAAGGACCAGCAATCACAGGTCACGCAGCAATATGCAGGAACCTTCAAGTGAGCTACCTGTCGTCTCAGAAGGGGCAGAGACTAAAATTCTGCTGTTAAGATTCTTAATATGTTAAAGTTTCTTATGTGGGAAATGGATTAATGCCATGATGAAAAAGAAATGTAGGATGTGCATCAAGAGGAAGAGCAGGGGTTCAGTCACGCTTAAGAAGAGATGAGAATGTTGAAAATAACAAAGACTTATTATCACTTTTAGGAGTAGTAAGAAATATTTGCACTAAACGAAAGATTTCTTTGAAAACTGAACCATATTTATACAGATGAGTAAAGATTTAGCAGTTGATATCTAAAGAGAAGATTAACAAAGTAACTTGCTACTAAGGCAGAATTAACTTCCTAAGGAAACTCATTATATCCCAGGGACACAATGGCACAGTCTGAAGAAAAACAAAGCGAGGAGACTAAACTAATTTCTTCCTGTGACAATTTGATCCCAAAATTCCTACCTAGATATGCTGAAGCTTTATTATTTAATGGTATAGACCTTTAAAGACAATTCTAAAACTACAAACCAATATTTTAAACAAGAGCAGCATCGCTGTAATAAGAAAGTATTTCAAAATAAATGCTTCAAAAAAAGTAGTATTAGTTTGGGTGTATCCCACCCTACTAATAAAATCAGTAATTTATTATTTACCTTAGACCTTATGCCTTAAGGAACACTTGCAAGGCAAAACTGACATTGCAAGACATTTAAAAAGAACCATTCATTTCCACAAACATTCTTCAGTCAAGCTCTGTGTATAATAAAGATCACGTTTTGGTTGCTTAAATTTTGGCTCAAAGTCCAATTATCATTAACATTGTACACAATCAAAGATACACTTTCACAGAAAGATTCCAAAAGAAATGCACAGCATTCTCTTATCTTTTGTATCTGATGAGATTAACACACAGGATATTTGAGCTACTGATAACCTTACCCATCAGAGTCCAGAAAACAGTGAGCAAAAATGTTAAAAATAACCGTATTATAAATTATTAGGTGGCAAACTTCTTGGGGGGAAAATACACATCTCTATATCCCTCACACAGTTCCTTGAACTGCTTTGGATCAATTTTTGTGGTTTTCGGTGATTTAATATAATGTTTATCAAGAGGGGTGCTTGTGTTCCAATAAAAGTGAAGTATTAATAATGTAAAATAAAAAAGCATCCATTTCAATATCATTTTTAAAGCATATAATGCACAAATTATAAAAAGAACTTACCAACTCTATCAGGGAGGACTTCAAGCGCAGAAACTCTTTCATCTTTATTAAGTTCTAGTCCATAAACACAGTCAAATCCATCGTATTTTATAAGATACAAAGAAGGATTTACAGGCACCTGGTCCAGAACGGTTCCTTTCCACTGGGTAACAGGGCCATTCCCCTCTTTCCACCCATGCTGAATCCTGCAGCCTACGATGTTCCGCCGGGGCTGGGAAACAGGTTTGCTCGGACCCACACTGCTCCGATGTTTTCTGTATTCACACATATACACACATAAGGTATTATCTCAAAAGTATGCATGCCTAGAGCTAACATAACCACTGGCTAGCATGATCTCATTACAGATGGTCCCAACATATGTACAAACTCATGTTTGCCACATTCCTGCTTCAGGTGACTCAAGGTGGTTATCTTCCACCCCGTACCAGTGGTGGTGAGTGTGTAACACGGTATGTTAGTAATACGAGCTTGTTGTGCACTTCCACTGTGTATAGGCAGAAAAAACTACTAGTCAATAGCAACTTAAGCCCTACCATTAAGCATCAGGTTATCAGCTTTCTGAGTTTATTTTAATTCAATCAACTCAAAATTATCCAAGTTAATTAAAGAAGGACTGATCCATGAAATACATGTTATCAATAATCACACAGGTATATAGCTTTATATAATATCCACTTCAAATTAAAAAGAAATGTATAACTATTCAATCTCACCCATTCCCGTGCCCAAATAATTCTGCCTGTACAGGCTTAACTAACAAAAATAAACTAGACAATTTTCTATTAAACTGAGGTCCAGACTAGCTTATATCAATGCACTACAGAAACATTACTTGTCTAGGAAACACATAATCTTAAAACTGAAGTTTATAACAAACAATGTAATATTACAAATTATTGAAACATCAAACTACTTTTTTTCTGGTTTATTATTAGCAATTGAAAAATCTACATAGAAAGTTTATAAATAATACACCTGGCTCTTGATACCAGGAAAAAATCTTCATTTCACCTTGAAACCTTGGCTTCTTGGATGCAAGCTGAAGGCCAAAACCAAGACAACAGATGTTCATATATGCCGAGAATGAAAAGAGCTGAAAGGAATTCCGTTCCCAGTTTTATGGGTATAAAGCTCTCATTTCGTACACTATGAATAAAAGTGACTAACATCTGATATATAACACAAACAAGTTTTAAGGAAACAATTTATTGTAGGTTGTAATAGTTAAAACTAAAATTACGTATTTTCTAAATAATTTACTCTAGACCGGTAACATAAATTTAGCTAAGTCAGAGGGGAACAGGCTATGAGAGACAATAAGGAGTACTCGCTGCAGAAGGGAAGCTTCTCCCCTGGGGTGAAAAACTAAGCAAGGAGATCTGAACCTAACCAAGGAGACTGGGAAGGAGATTCACAAGGCTAAGTGCAAGACTGTAAGGCCAGAAAACTCAGGTCTGCCTAAGCCCCCCGGGACTGTGCGAAAACCCAGCAAACCTTCCTTCCAGAAAGACAAAGCCCCTCTGAGTACACAATCCTCACTGACCAGGACAGGACCACAGGGTAAGGAAAGCAGGATTCAGGCAGAAATGAGGGTGGCAGGTCTCAGAAAGTATGACAGAGGTGGCTACATAGAGAGGTCTTAAGCTAGGAAAGTTTTCCTGGAATCCTCTCGTTTACACGGGTCTGGAAGCATCACAGTTGGACAACATACGAAAGTATTTTGAGGAGGAAAGAGACTAACAATGTGACAGATGTTCTGACAGGCGGGAGCAGGCCTCAAAAACAGGCTTGTGAAGTAGATGAAAACTACTATTGAACACTGAGCAAATGACAGAAGCCACAAAAGAGAGACTGTGATGATTAATTTTATGTGTCAACTTAACTGTGCCACAGAGTGCCCAGATTAAACACTGTTCGCGGGTGTGTCCGTGCATTTATATCAGCAGACTGAACAAAGAAGATGTCCTCACCAATGTGGGTGGCCATAATCCATTCTGTCAAGGGCTTCAATAGAACAAAAGGTAGAGGAGGGAGGAATTTACCCCTTTTTCTTCCTGCTGGCCTGCCGGAGCTGGGACATCAGTCTTCTCCTGCCCTTGGACTGGAACTGACACCACTGGGTCCCCTGGTTCTAGGCCTGCAGACTGAACTCCCCTTCCAGCTTTCCTGAGGCTTGGGTTACAGATAGCACTCCATGAGATTTCTCAGCTTTCAAAATAGCATAAGCCAATTTCCTCATAATAAATCTCCTTCATATTTTATCTATTTCCCAATGGTCCTATTTCCGTGAAGAACTGTAACGTAAGAACATATATCAGAAACGGGAAAGATGAGAAATGAGATCGCTAGAAAAGATGAGAAATGAGATCACTAGACAAGATGTGAGAACTACCAGACAAAGTAAAGAATAATTTGAAAATTTTTTTTCAGAAATTAAGACTAGAAGAACATGAGAAGAAACAGACACCATGGGAGCATATGAGGAAAGTGGATGATGAAAAGGGGACAGATGTGGACAAAAGCAAAAAGAATTAAGAGATAGTAACAAATATTCCAACTTCTGTATAATAGAAGAACCTAAAAACTAAAATCAAAGTTCACAGAAGAGAGTACTAAAAACCGTAATTCAAGAAAACTTTCCTGAAACAGAACACTTGAACATACAAATGCACCCCATGGGAAAACCCAGAATGACTGGTGCTAAGGCATATCCAAGTCAAATAAACGAATTTTAAAGAAAACAACACAAAAGGACCAAATCATGTGTAAGGGACAGACTCAGAATTTGACAGCAACACTCTATGCCAGAAGGCAACAGAGTAACAAACTTAAGGTTCTCAAGGAAAAGAAAATGTGAGCCAAGGATTTGTTCATCAGCCAAGAATGCACACTGACCTTCGAGTATGAAGGCCTCCAACAAAACTGTAATGAACATGTCAGAAGGCAGGGGATACTGTTTTTATCAAGTTACATGACAATGAGCTTCAGATAATCAAGGAACTCACAGAGAAGGTTCAGCACTGAGAGGAAGCAATGAATACATTTAACTGTGTAACAAATGGTGACAAGGAGAGACAATAGTGTGTAACCGTTATCTGTTCTGATATTTCAAATTTAACACAACTCTCAAAAACAGGAGGAAAGAATATGTAAAGTAGAATAAGTATAGTGAGTGCCTTATACAACTTAGATCAAAAAAATAATTTAAATTAGGATTGTAGAGAGAAAGGAGATGACAAAGAGCTAAATTCAGTATTGTTCACAGTAAGGAACATATATATATATATATAAAACAAAATAAATAAAAAGTCTGTAACTTTACTACTCAGAGATAGAAGAAAGTTGATTTCTAGACAACTGCATAATCTCTAGGAATATACAATAACATCCAATTGGCCTCTTCAGGACAACAGCTGGTGAAGGAGATATTTCCACTTTAGAATACAAGAACCTTTTGTAGTAATACTTTTTTTCTTAAACTGACAACCAGTTACATATCTTCTTTTGATTTCTAAGCAGAAGATCCAATGAGTTACTCCCTGTACAGGATCGGGCTTTCTTCATATTCAGCGCAAAGGCTAAGGTTAGTTCCCAAACCTCACTAAGGATAGAATTCAATCATGTGTCCCATTTTGTAATTTACACAGACATTCCATGATTACTACCAAAATTATAAACAAATACAGCATCTTCAATCATATGGTAGTTAACTTTGTGTGTCAAATTTGGTTACACCACAGTACTCAGATATGTGGTCAAACACTACTCTAGATGTCTCTGTGAAAGCATTTTTTAGCTGGAATGAACATTTGGATCGCAGACTATGAGCACCAGCAGACTGCCCTCATAATGTAGGTGGACCTCATCCAAGAAAAAAACTGGCCTCCCCAGAGAAGGCAGGAATTCTGCCTCCAGACTGGCTGTTCATGCTGCAGCTTCAACTCTTCCCTGGGTCTCTAGATGGCTGGCTATCCTGCAGATTTTGAACTTGTTCAGTCTCCCCAATTGCATTAGCCAATTCCTTAACATAAATCTTCCCCGCTTCCCTCCCCATGTGTTTCTTTCTCTCTCTCTCTCTCTAGAGGCATGAAATTTTCTACCCTTGATTTTCAAGAAAACCAACATAAACGTGACCTATGACAGCAGAATTTTTTGTTGCTGCTGCTCCCTCCTACACTTGTTAGCAGCATTCCTCTGCAAATGGGAATTATCTGCAGTCGCTCCTGATAATGGCTAGAATCACATGTCAGAATAAGCAGTTTTTGTACTAGACACCTCCAAGGAGCAAATAAGGTCTCCTCCCTCTTGAGCATTACACAAAGGGCTTGCATCTTGCCAGTCCCCCTCCTCAAACCGGCCTGGGGTCCTTTAATTCTGAGGATGCATATTCCTCTTTTGAATTGATTTTATTTCCTCATCTTCTTATTAAGAGTTACCTTTTGCTGTAGTAAATGATACCATGAGTCTCATACTTAACATTTTGTTCTGTGTTGTCTACCTGTCTTCTGTTTTCCTCACTTTCCTCTCTTCCTATATCTGTGCCGCTAGAATGATTGAAGTTTCTTTTCACTAAAGCCTCTAATGCAAATGATGTATCTTATTTCTAGTCTTCCAGCAATTATCTTTAATGTTGCACACATTATACCTAAACTTTCATTTTTCTATTACAATCTGTGATTAATCAAAACCTATACTTTTCATCTCCCAACCAAAGCAACACTAAAACCAAACAAGAAAAGTCCTTAGTAAAAGAAGAAAACTTAAAACCTTACCTGGCTAATTCTACTGCATTGCTGAAATGTAGACTTTTCTTCCACACTGATATTTTTCATTTTGCTACTATAACTTTTTAATTTAGAAACAAGAAAGGTTTTTTGGTGGCTTTTGGCGTAGTATTTTCATTTTTTTCTCATGTATATTCTGTCTTTCTAGATACATCCTCTGGTAATTCTTTCAGGTAAAGTTCAGAAATACCAACTTGCTAGATTTTTACAAGCCTCAAATTATTATTTTGCCCTCATCCCTGAATTGCCTATGTATACAAATCAGGTTCAAAATCTTTTTCCCCTCAGTACTTTGAGAGACAAAAAAACTTTCACTGTCTTTTGTAATCTAGAATTACAGACGATAGAAACCAATATGATCCTTGTGTTCCTTTGAGGGGCAATTTTCTCTTCAAGGTATTTTATTGTTATTATTTTTGGAGGGAGTCTCACTCAGTCACCCAGGCTGGAGCATAGCGGCGCAATCTCAGCTCACTGCAACCTCCACCTCCCAGGTTCACGATTCTCATGCCTCAGCCTCGCTAGTAGCTAGGATTACAGGTGTGCACCACCACACCCGGCTAATTTTTGCATTTTTAGTAAAGACAGGGTTTCACCATGTTGGTCAGGCTGGCTCAAACTCCTAGCCTCAAGTAATCCACCTCACCTCAGTATCCCAAAGTGCTGGGTCTTCAAAGAGTTTTAGAATTTTCTTTGTTCCTAGATTCTAAAATGTCACAAAGACTTGAGACATGTGTTTTTAATTATCCCTCACAAGAAGTTGGTCAATCTAAAGACAGCAGAGCAAAATTTTCACCCATATGTAGTCTGGATTATTCTCCTCCTCCAACCCCTTTTGGACTGTCATTAGACAAATGCTAGCACTTTTAGATCAATCCTCCATGATTCAACTGGCCTCTCATATTTTTCATCTTGAAGAAATCTTTAGCTCAATTGTTAGTGAATTAAGTAAACTCTACTTTCAGCCTATTGAATATCTTGCATAGTATTTTTAACGTCTAAAACCTAGTTCTTTGTCATCATATCTCGAATGGTTTTTCTTCTCAATGAACATGCTTTCTGATATCTAAGTTTCATTTTTTCCTGATTCTTCTAGTAACTCTTTAGGATCAGGTCTCCTCTGTTTTCTACACATACATGGTGATTCCTGGCTTGTACTTCTGTTTTGACTAGTGACGGTCTTTTATGTGTTTCGTGCTCTAAGATGCCTCATGATTCTTGGTGTTCGTATTTGTAGATGCAAGTCAAGATGAAGTGGCATTTGTAGATACAACGTATGTCTTCAGTTCAAGTCAGACTCTCTGGCCTCTGAGCAGTAAATGCAGGTTCTGATGAGAGAAGCCACGACCCTCATAGCTACACAGAGGCTAAGAAGTGACAGGTATCTTTAAGTCAGGAGGAGGTAAGCTGAGCATCTTCTGTTCCAATGTCAATTCTGTACAATCAATTTTCTTACCCTTTTAATATTTGGTGACTGTACCCAACCCATTCTATCTCTGATCCTGGCAGTAATCTGAATCTAGTTTATTTACTTTTTGGCACCAGAGCTCCTCAGTGGAGTCTTGACATAAATTTGTTGCTATCTGCTTGAGATCTAGAAACTTCTTAGTGCTCTGGTCTGCCAGCAGATGACCTTTTATATTAACAGTAACAAAACTTAGAATTTTGATAATTTCATAATTTTACTACAAATTATGATGAAGTACTATTTTCTATCTGTGTATAAAATGAATAAAACCTTTCTGGTGATTAGTTTGGCAATATCTGTCTTACCATTTGGAGTTTCCATTGTTCCAGTGAGTCCACATCTACAAACTTATCAAAAGAAAATAATAACGGATGTGCACAAAGATGTTACTAACGGGGGAAACTAAACATATAAAATGTTTAACAATAGGCCCCATTAATTTAAAAGTTCAGAGCGTATCTCTATGATGAACTATATACGTATTAAAATCATGAAAAGAATTTAATTTTAAAGAAATGGGGTCTTGCTATGCTGCCCAAATTGTCCTCAAACTCCTGGGCTCAAGCAATCCTCTTGCTCTGGCCTCCCAACTAGCTGGAACTACGTAGGGGTGCCTGGAACTACGTAGGGGTGCCTGCCACCATGCCCAGCTAATTTTTAATTTTTTGTACAGACAGGGTCTCACTATGTTGCCCAGCCTGGTCTCAAACTCTGGGGCTCAAGCAATCCTCCCACATTGGCCTCCCAAAGTGCTGGGATTAGAAGTGTGAACCACTGTACCCAGTCTTAAAAACTTTTCATTTTAAAAACCCACAGGTGTAAAACATGGCCACATGAAAAATTTTTATACACAATCCTTACAGGTATGTAGGAAGAAGTTTTTAAAAATATACATTAAATCAGCCGGGCGCGGTGGCTCAAGCCTGTAATCCCAGCACTTTGGGAGGCCGAGGCGGACAGATCACAAGGTCAGGAAATCGAGACCATCTTGGCTAACATGGTGAAACCCCGTCTTTACTAAAAATACAAAAAATTAGCCAGGCGTGGTGGTGGGTGCCTGTAGTCCCAGCTACTCGGAGGCTGAGGCGGGAGAATGGCATGAACCCGGGAGGCGGAGCTTGCAGTGAGCAGAGATCGCGCCACTGCACTCCAGCCTGGGCGACACAGCCAGACTCTGTCTCAAAAAATTAATTAATTAATTAATTAATTAATTAAAAATACATTAAATCATTAACAATCTCTGGGAGATGGCATTATAAATAAGTTTTCTTCCTTTCTGTTTACCTGTTTTCAAAATTTTCTACAACTTAAGTATTTCACTTTTGCAGCCACATAAAACACAATTGTTTTTTCCAAGACGGTGTTTCACTCTTGTTGCCCCGGCTGAAGTGCAATGGCGCGATCTCAGCTCACCACAACCTCTGTCTCCCGGGTTCAAGCAATTCTCCTGCCTCAGCCTCCCAAGCAGCTGGGATTACAGGCATGTGCCACCACGCCCGGCTAATTGTGTATTTTTAGTAGAGATGTCAGGTTGATCAGGCTGGTCTCAAACTCCTGACCTCAGGTCATCCACCAGCCCTGGCCTCCTGAAGTGCTGGGATTACAGGTGTGAACCACCGTGCCCGGCAAATCACAATTTTTAATTACTGCTACATTCATGCAATGTGTATACTAATTCGGCAAGAAATTTATATAAAAACAGACTTGCATATTTTAAGGATGGCAATTTCTACATTTATTTCTATTGCCTTTTTGTGATTCAAGAGCAATTCTTCTTTCAGAATGTAACTGTCGTTTCCAAAAGAAGGATTAAAGAATATCTGTTATAGATACAATTTCTGTCCAATTTTTTTAATGAATAACTACATTTGACTGAAAAGGCAAAGGAAACAAAGGTAATTTTCCCCTCAAGGCTGAAGGCAAAAAACGAGTTATTTAATAATATACTAATTGTTAAATCTGGAGTCCAGCTTTCCAATTACGGGACCTCGAACGCACAAGGCTGCTGAGCAGCCAAAGTTCACAAGGCAGAGTGTTTAAACAAACCGAGACTGTGCTCACCACTAAGAGCACTGAACTATGGAAGCTGTTAACAAATTTATTTCAGTTCTTCCAACTAGTACCTACTTGAAGACAGGTTTAGATACACTAACAATATCTGATATTTGATGTAGATTACTGAAGCTAGGTGAGGAATGCCAAGATTTATGATATACTACTATATATTTTTCTGTATATTTAAAATCTCCCACAGTAAAAAGTTATTTATATATGGAACAATTTCCTAAAAGATATTTTAATTTCTTATCACTTATTAGTTCTAAAAAATAATTTTAAAAAACTATTAATAACAAAAGTTGCTTACTTACATGAGCTGAAATAGTGTATATAAAAGCAAACTACTAGGAATTACTAGAAAGGAAATAAAATGACCAAACACCCTTTGGTCATATCTGGATCATTCAGTCTAAGAATATCCCAAATAGAGTAAACTGATTAGCAACTTAAATGTGATTTAAAATGAAGGTTCTTTGAATATAGTGATTTTAATTTAAATACTCTCTGGATATATATATTGTTAAAAGCCCTTCAGTCTGTTATATTTTCTTGGAAAAGGTGTAAAATATTCTTACTCTCATTTATCAGTTACTAACATCCCCTCACAGGGCAATACTGTAAAACAAACATCAAGATACTTCATTCAACCTGGGACATCTTGAAATGCAGTCAGAATTAAACATCTATAACCTCTTTTATTGTTTCATAACTCCAGAAGCTATTTCTTGAAACAATTCAAGAAAAAAATAAAGTGATTGAAAGGTATTTAGCATCATTAGGGATAAGCTGGTATCAGTGTTAACGGCTAAAAACACTTTTCTTGTACTTTCAATGTGAGTAAATGGTGAATAATTACACAGCACTACAACCACCTTTCACTGCTATAATTTTGTATACTAATTTCCAACCACAATTTAACTTTAATTCTCCAACGTGCTTAAGATACCATTCCAGGGCGGGCACGGTGGCTCACGCTTGTAATCCCAGCACTTTGGAAGGCCGGGCGGGTGGATCACCTAAGGTTGTGGGTTCGAGACCAGCCTGACCAACATGGAAAAACCCTGTCTCTACTAAAAATATAAAATTAGCCGGGCGCGGTGACACATGCCTGTAATCCCAGCTACTCAGGAGGCTGATGCAGAAGAATCCCTTGAACCAGGAGGCGGAGGCTGCAGTGAGCCGAGATCGTGCCATTGCACTCCAGTATGGGCAACAAGAGCAAAACTCTGTCTCAGGGAAAAAAAAAAAAACCATTCCAACAACGATTTAGGCCAGTGCTTCTCAAATTTCAGCATGCATGTGAATCATCTGGAGATCCTCTAATGAGACTCTCCAAACCAGCCCCCAAAGCCTCTTGGATTCAGCAGCCTGAAGAGGAACCAAAGAATTCCTATAAGCTCCCAAGTACCGAACTGATGCTGCAGTCAATCCACGAACCACACCTTGGGTAGCACTGATTTAGAACATATGTGTTCATGTTCCCAAAAAAGTAAACTGAGATTGTAGGAAACATTATGTACTCTTCTCAATACTTCAAAGTACCATCACTTTGTGCTGAAGTCTTGTGTTGAAAAACCTGTTTAGGAGTGCAAAAGGCTTATTGGGGAAAAAATAAGACAAATAAAGAAATGGAAAGGAAAGGAAAGAAAAAAGACCTTTCATCTTTTTACCTAGACTCCCTTAATGGCTTGAATTAATTCCTATTCCTAATCAGCATTTAAATATCTAATCTTGGTAGCCAATATTTACAGACATCATACATGTTAAATTTTCAACAATCACAATTCTACCACATACCTGTAAATGCCTGTCATACACTGTATACTAGGTTGTAAGAATTAATTACTGATACTCTTGGTCTATTTGGTATTGTTATAAAGCAATTCTCCTACTCTGGGCTATGGTAGATTTTAGAAGAAAAGACCAGTTAAATCAAGATAACTTTCTTTTTGCAAGATGCAAACCAGAAAGAGAGGGAAAAACCTGCTTTGCTGGTAATTGTTGTTCAATAAAAGTTCTATGCCAAGTACTGTCATTTCCCAGATTAAAATGTCAACAATAAAACAAGATAGATCCTAAAAAAGTCAGTTCTCCATCCACATTAGCATGGTTCCTTTCACTACTTTGTCTACACACTGTGTACTTTGGGAATACCAGAGATGTCCACAGCAAACATTACAACAGCTTTAGGGCCTCCAAGTGCTACTCTCATTGCTGGCATGAATGACTTACTGCAAGGAGATTAAAAAGCATTCAATGTTCTGACCAACTTAAGACTGTAAACACCATGGTGTACATAGATGCCCGCACCAAGAGTTACCCAGTCTTCATGTTCACGACTGAAATAACCAATTTCTGAGAAGAGAAAGCAAAACATGCAGTTCAGTAAATATGGCATGGTACTTAATAACATGGGCTCTGGAATCAGACTGTCCTATTTGAGTCCTAGCTCAATCACCTACTAGCTGCATGACCTTGGACAGGTTACTTAATGCCTTCATGCATCAGTCTCCTCATCTGCAATAAGGGGTCATAGTTCCTACTTGACAGGGCTATCATGAAAACTACATGAGAACACACCAGGGACAAGGTGGAGTACAACGACATTTTTGCCAGTGACTAGTATTTGTGTCTTATAAAATGGGAGGGGAAAAAATGCCTGGAAATACCTCCATTTAGTGTTTAGCAGATTCTAGTCCACTTTCTAAGTTGGTGAAAAATATACCAAAATCCAATCACCCCTTTCAACAGGTAGCATGGAATGGAAATCTATTCCCTATTCAAATTGCAGGATGGGGGAGGGAATTTACATTTGAAAACTGAAAAGAAGTAATAAATTTGTCTTAGACACTCCCCAACTATATTTTCCCTCCAAGATGTACTTTTAGTCTGGGCACGGTGGCTCACGCCTATAATCCCAGCCCTTTGGGAAGCTGAGGTAGGTGGATCACTTGAGATCAAGAGTTCAAGACCTACCTGGCCAACACGGTGAAACCCCGTCTATACTAAAAATTCAAAAATTAGCTGGGCGTGATGTGGCTCGCCTGTGGTCTCAACTACTTAGGAAGCTAAGGCAGGAGAACCAGTTGAACCGAGGAGGTGGAGGTTGCAGTGAACCAAGATTGCAACATTGCACTCCAGCATAAGCAACAGAGCAAGACTCCGTTTCAAAAAAAAAAAAACCAGATGTACTTTTACTGCAAATGTTTGTCCCAAATCATGGACAGCCCAGAAAGGTGTATCCACCAGTTCCACCCAAAACAGTGCAAGGTGCTCGGCCTATAGGAAAAAAACAAGATTGCTTCTATTTTCTTAAAAAACAAAAACCCAGCTATATAATGTTTCCTGTGTGGTCTCAGTACTTCACACCAGACTCCCTGAACCTTCCTAACACCTTCAGGGACAGGTGCTACTGCTCACTCAGTGCAGTTCTGTGACTTTTCCCTCAAGCAACCAGAGGTTCTTTCTCGGCCCCCCAATACTGACTTGAGAAGAGACAGAAGGGGTGGCCACCATCACTGAGTCCCAGTGTCAAGCCAGGTGGCCCTTATTCCTTGCAACTCCCGTGAGTCAAAAGTGGAGAAAGTGAAGGGGAGAGGGATGCTATGGTTCTGTGTTTTTCTATATTTGATTTTCATAAAAATTGCATTTTAGAAAGGAATCTATGCTAAAAAGCTGCAAACCTCATTGTTCCAGTTCAATACCTTGATTTTAGACAGGATTAAGCCAACCTTAGATACATTAAGGAACTTCCACAGGCCTAACAGCCAAACTCCATCAGGCTTCCTAACTCGCCTGGGAGAGCCTGCCTCCCCACCAGGCAGCCTCTTCAAAGCTCCATGCAGCCATCCCTGCTCACTGCATGTGAAAAACATTAATAATCATCATTCATGAATGTGGAAACTTCTGTTTCAGCCTTTCCTTCTACCCATCTTCAGATTCACACTGAGAATAGGAAAACAGGACTCACAACTTTTCCTTTCAGTTTCTCCCTTTTGCTAGAGAGTAATATGCTCAAGGCTTCCAGTCTTCAAGACAAGTATGTATGCCTGTGAAAGCACTAAATCAAGGTCCCCAAATGTGGACCATACAGGATGAGAGACTTTTTCAGTTACTATGCATATGAACTTCAGGTGTTTCGTTTCTTATGCTTTAGGGAATCAAACCTATGAATTAATGAACAGTATTGCCTATTAGGATGAGGCAGATGGAATCTTACTGCACAAATAACACGCCCAAGAGCTCAAACCTATTAATATCTGAAATCCTAAATGAACTTTTAATCATAGATGATTAGAAAATATGGAAAAATGATTAGAACGCACATTAATATTCTAAAAGCCTTTAACTTAATTTGCAAAATCTATTTTGAATGAACTGTTCTGGTCTTGCAAAGTTAAGGTTTAACTTGCCTTTGTCCCCATTGTATTTAAGTTTTTCATCATTACCTAATATTTATGGCTTACATTTGTTTTTATTGTTATGCTTTATTTGTGGCAAGACACAGCTTAGCATTTATAGTAATGACGTGATAATGAGCAGAAACATATCACTGGATATGGCAAAACCATGAAGATGATGAGCACATGGATAAAATTCGAGAAACTATTAAACCTCAGAGATACAAGAACTTACGTAGCTTACCTCCACATTTTTACTTTCCAGGTAGTTTCTTATGCTAAATATTACAAATATTTGTATTATGTATAATGTACACATTTTGGAGACTTTTGTTTGGTCCAATCACTAACAATTACTGAAGGGCATTCATCTAGCCCTTCCCTGATAGCCAAGAGGCCTCACATCCTCTTCAGCTATTACAGTGTGGTGTCTAAGGGGCATACACTTTCAATACCAATATTTTGGGGAAAAAATGTTTTAAAGAGTGCCTCACATGGTGCTAGGGTCAAGGAGTGTCTTCTCCGTATTTAATCATCTATGACTAAAAAGAGTCTTACAATCAGAACAGGTTGTTAGAGTGACATTTCCAGTTTGTAACGGCATAGTCACCAGTATAGGCTAGACAGTTGTGAAATCAATTATATATAATAAAGTGAAAGTGAATATTATAATTGAAGACATTAACAGAATCTTAATTTTCTTTTTTGGATATAACTACGTCACACACACAAAAAAATTTAGGGAAAAAAGTGGCTTCTGTAAGCTGGTATTTATAGAATTTAGGATTGAGAACACATTGTCGGTTTAAATACATGGCTATTGCATTATCTTTTAACATGGATATGCTTTCCCTAAATTCATAAGCTTTTCCTTCATATAAAAATGCTATAAAACAGTGAGCGTGTGACCACATGTTAGGCAGGCCCTCCCAGCATAAGACATGGTCTCTGCCCAAAAGGAACTCCTTGTCAAACAGTGGACCAAGACCAGGAGAGAAAACCTGCACACAAGGCCCACACAGGCATTACAAGGAGAGAAGAGGGAGAGGTTCACCATGCACCTGCCACATTTATTACAACAGTTTTCCTTCCATTGGCCCAGTTCCCGTTAAACTGGAGATAGATCATGTCCCAAAGGCTTTTAAAGGCTGAAGGGTAGAACTGGCACACTTCAGCCAGGCCAAGGGGAAGGGAACAGACAGAGAAGATGACTACATACTATTCCTCATCGCACACTACATCTCCTGTGAGCTAGGAAGCCCTCGATCACAGGGGAGGGGGCCTTACCTAGGTGATCTTGTATGCTGCGTAACAAAAGGTCACAAAACACTATTCTAGAACCAGTTTCAGAACTGCTTACTTGTGGGATGTCCTCTTCTTCATCATGTTGGCAGATACTCCAGCATGGCCTGTAAGAGAGATGCATATACAGTCGATGAAAACCAGATTTAAGAATACCTCAGAATGCAGGAAATCTTAACTTCCGAAAAACTGCTATACAGAACATGAAAAGGCACCATTACCAGCAAACATGTAAGAAAAGCCATTTGTTTACTGAACTTTTAAAAAGGAGATACACACAAGAGATTCTTGAAAGACAAAATAGCAGAGGCAACAGTTCTCTACCCCCTCAAATCAGCCATAAAAGCACAAAACCAGAATTGCATGGACAAGAACTACAAGAAAAACTAAGTGTCGGTCTGGTGTGGAGGCTCATCCCTGTAATCCCAGCACTCTGAGAGGCCAAGGCAAGAGGGTGGCTGAGGCCAGGAGTTTGAGACAGGCCTGGGTAACATAGCAAGACCTTGTCTCTACAAAAAAAAAAAGAATGAGCCAGGTGTAGTGGTGCGCACCTGTGGTCTTAGACACTCAGGAGGCTGAGGTGTGGGGAACACTTGAGCCCAGGAAGTCGAGGTTGCAGTGAGCTGTGTTTGTGCCACTGCAGTCCAGTCTGGGTGACAGAGCAAGACCTTGTCTCAAAAAAACAAAAACAAACAAACAAAAAAACCTAACCGGGCACAGTGGCTCAGGCCTGTAATTCCAACACTTTGGGAGGCCAAGTTGGGTCGATTACCTGAAGTCAGGAGTTTGAGACCAGTCTGGCCAAGGATGATGAAACCCTGTCTCTCCTAAAAATACAAAAATTAGCCAGGCGTGGTGGTGTATGCCTGTAATCCAGCTACTTGGGAGGCTGAGGTGGGAGGACTGCTTAAAGCCAGGAGGCAGAGAGGTTGCAGTGAGCCAAGACTGCACTACTGCACTCCAGCCTGAGCAACAGAGTGAGACCCAGTCTCAAAAAAACAAAACAAAACAAGACTAAGTGACAATCCTAGCCATAAAGTCCTAAATGGTACAGAACAGTCTTACTGTCATAAACAACTGAAAAACAGGATGAAATATATGAAACACCTGGTTTCAGTTGCTGGCCGATAGGCAGCACAGGTGTGTGGGATCTGGGAGCAGAAAACACACATGGGGAACCCTGCACAGGCCCTGACCTCATTCCTGGAAGCAATTTTTGGGCATGGTGTATGAAGGGGGAACCAAGAACACTATCCTTTTACCATGTCGTGAGTCAGTCTGGAGTTGGGAAGGGTGGGCTGGCTGGAATTTGTGGAACTACATGTGGGCAAGAAGGGATCTACTCAGAAGGGAAGCTCAAAAAGTCTGCATTTGAGAGTGGATGTCTTAAGTCTTTGGCTAACACAAATCTGCACATAATTCTGAGAAGTCACAAAGGGACAGTTGTCCAGATTCCATCGTCACCTCTTAACACTTGGGGCAATCAATAAAAATGGCAACAGATGGCCCTAACTAGGAAATATGAGGAAGCCTGGAACAAAACCTCAGCACCTGCTTACCAAAATAGACTCCAATACTCTCTAAAGGGCATCAACAAAGTCCCAACACTCAACAACACGAGGTTTCAAACGTTCAACACCAACAAAATTATTAGACACAAAAAAATTAGCAGATTGTAATTACATAATCGAGTTGGCTATGAGTGAAATAAAGTATTTAGCAGGCAAGGACATTGAGAACATTAATAAATATGTTAAAATATTTAAAGGAAAATAAAAATACTTAAAATACAAAATGGAAAATATAAAGAAAACAAACGAAATTAGTGAAAAACACACAATCTGAAATTAAAAACTCACTGAATGTGAGATACAAAGATCGGTGACTTTGATACAGAGCAATACAAACTACTCAAAATAGCACACAAAGAAAAACCTGGAAGAAAATGAGCACAACCTCAGTGACCTTTAGGACAATATCAACTGGCCTAACACTTAGGAAAGTAGAATCCAAGACAAAGAGTAGAGAGAGGAGTGAGGGGAAAATATAATGGTAGAAAGTTGTCCAGATGTGATAAAATGCATATAACCACAGGGCTAACAAGCTCAGCAAAGCCCAAGAACAAAAACAAAGGAAACCACACCAAGGCACTTCTTCATCAAATTTCTAAAAACCACTGATACAAATAAGTTTTTTTAAATAGCTAAAGAACAGAAGATACATTAAATATAGGAAAACAAAAATAAAACTGGCTCCAAAATTGATGTCAGAAACAACGTAAGCCTGAAGACAGTGGAATAAATCTTTAAGGTGCTAAAAAATAAGCAAACCAGGCTGGTGCAGTGGCTCACGCCTGTAATCCCAGTACTTTGGGAGACTGAGGGGGGCGAATCACATGAGGTCAGGAGTTCAAGACCAGCCTGGCTAACACAGTGAAACCCTGTTTCTACTAAAAATACAAAAAATTAGCTGGGTGTGGTGGCGCACGCCTGTAATCACACCTATTCGGGAGGCTGAGGCAGGAGAATCGCTTAAACCCAGGAGGCGGAGGTTGCAGTAAGCCAAGATTGTGTCACTGCACTCCAGCTTGGGCAAGAAGAGCAAAACTCTGTCCAAAAAAAAAAGCAAACCAACTTACCTATGGACTTAAAATGCTATATTCAGCAAAAAATACCTTCTACTTGCAACACATTGATAATTAAACTAAATGGAAACAGTCTAATTGTACCAATTAAGACTATAAAGGGAAAAGCCAAACAAATTAGCTTCAAGACAAACAATGTTACCACAAATCAAAGGACAATTCCAAATTCTAAAAGAGTGAATTAATTAAAAAGCCATAATAATCTTAAATGCATATGAACTCAATTACAGAGTACTGAAACACATGAAGTAAATCTGACAGAAAGACAAAGACATATCTATAATTATACTTAATTATACAACTCTCTTCTCTCAGCAGTTGATATAACAAGTGGATAGGAAAATCAGAAAGATTATCATGAATATGCCAATCAAAAAAATAGAAAAATTTAAAAGAAAATCAAAAGGAATATAGAAGACCTGAACAATCTGAACAACCAACCTTACTTAGTAAAGAATACTAAACCATTAACACCAAAATAGTTTTCCAAGTTCACATGGAAACATTCACTCAGATACATACTTCTGAATCATACAGGTCTCAGGCGGAGCATGGTGGCTCACATCTGTAATCCAGCACTTTAGGAGAGGCCAAGGTGGGCGGATCACTTGAGGTCAGGATTTTAAGACCAGCCTGGACAACATGGTGAAACGCTGTCTCTACCAAAAATACAAGGGGGAAAAAAAAGAAAAAAAAAAAAGCCAGGCATGGTGGTGGGCACCTGTAATTCCAGCTAAGGCAGGAGAATCGCTTGAAACTGAGACGTGGAGGTTGCAGTGAGCCAAGATCACGCCACTGCACTCCAGCCCAGAGCACGACTCCATCTCAAAACAACAATAACAATAACAATAATAATAATAATAAAAGTCTCAACATGTTTAAGACAATACAATCTGAAATCAAAGTTTATAGTTCTTCCATGGAGACTAAAACTGGGAGATGGGCTGACTGCCAAGAACCGCTCTGCCCACTTCACCCAGCATGTTCATACGCACTGAGACGTGGACAGAAGCTCAATAATAGCTAATGGGTGAGGAATTAAGCATGTGATGGCTTCAAACAGTGAAGACAAGATACAGACTGAAAGCAGGAGCAAGTCTACCTGAAGCATCCCTGGAACATGTCTGGTCTTAGAGTAGACAAGGATGGAAGGAGGTAAGAAATGAAAAAAAGAGAAGTAAAAGTAAAAAGTCTTTCAAGAGCTATTAGAATTGCACCAGGTGTCAAGAATCCTTTTCAATCCCCAACATACACACAACCCCACACTGGATGTACTGAGTGCTGGGTTCTAGGAAAGGGTGCCTCAAATGCTAAACATCCCCCTATGTCCCCAGAGTCAACACTTCCATTTAGAAGAAACAGAATTTTGCTATTTATCACTCAAGAAAAGGTAAGCCATTCATAATCAAAGAATTGAGAAAAATGAAAGTGAGCAGCACCACTATCCCTGAAATGATCTGAGATCTAAAATGATTATAAAGAATTGGCATCTCCAAGGAAACTGAAGATATTATAATAACAGAATGGGAACAAGAGTCTATGAAAAGGGAGCAGCTCCTGAAAATTAAAAAATAAATAAAGAGAATCTGGCATTTAAAAAGCTTGCAAGTTAACTAATTTGTCCATAAAAAGTTAAACAAACTAAAAAAAGCAACAACTTCTTAGACTAGTCAGCGAACTAAGGTCACAAGACAAACTGTCCGCAAAACTGGAGAGACAGGCAGAGACAGAGAATCACAACTTACTAGATCAGAAACCTCCACACAGGAACCAGGGCCATGGTAAGAAAAACCTAAACTGCAACCGACATTGCTGGAGAATCAGCATAGGCAAGTCTGACAAAACTTCAGGGGTTGGGGCTGTCTTAAGAGGACCCCACACTTTCCTGAATTTTTCCTCTACAAGCTGGAGAAGCTGGTCAAGCCATCCTGTCCCACAAGGGGTGGGGATGGGGAGACTGAGAAGCACAAGCAAAGGTCACAACCCAGGGGTACAAGCCTCAAGAAAAGATTGACAGGCAATCATAGAGTCGACTACAGACTGCTTCCCCTCCCCAGTACACCTTACCACCACCCTGCTAAAGACCTATTATTACCACAGCTCCTCTTACCCAGACATCATGTGCGCCTTTCAACAAGAAATCACAGGCTTATTGAAATGCAAAAAGTAGTATTAAGAGACAAAACAAGCATCAGAACCAGACTCAACTAGGCAGGGAATTACCAACTAGGTCTGTTAATTCCACCCAGACCAGGAATTTAAATGAACTATGATTAATATGCTAAAGTCACTAACGAGTAATATAGACAACATGAAAGAATAGATGGACAATATATACAGAAATGGAACTTCTAATAATCAAAGAAAGCTATGAATAAACACTTTAACAAAAGCGAAGAATGCCTTTCAGATACAGGCTTATTAGTAGACTGGACAGGACGAACCAAAGAACGTCTGAGTTTAAAGGCATGTTAATAGGAACTTCCAAAACTGAAAAGCAGAGAAAAACCCCTGAATATCCAAGAACTATGGGACAAGTACAAAAGGCATAACTTACACATTATGGAAATACAAGTAGGTAAAGGAAGAAAGGAACAGAAGCAATGTAAAGCAAAGACTGGGGTTTTTTTTTTTTTTGAGTCTTGCTCTGTCGCCCAGCCTGGAGGGCAGTGGTACCATCTTGGCTCACTGCAACCTCTGCCTCCCAGGTTCAAGCGATTCTCCTGCCTCAGCCTCCCAAGTAGCTGGGATTACAGGCATGTGCCACCCCAGCTAATTTTTGTATTTTTAGAAGAGATGGGGTTTCACCATGGTGGTCAGGCTGGTCTCGGCCTCCCAAAGTGCTGGGATTACAGGCGTGAGCCACCACGCCTGTATAAGACTGAGATTTCCCAGAAATTAATGCCAGACACCAAACCACAAATCCAGGAAGCTCAGAGAATGCCAAGCCGAATAAATGGCAGAAAAAAACTACACCAAAGAGTATCATATTCAAACTGCAGAAAAATCAAAGGTAAAGAAAAAAAAAATCTTCGCTGGGCATGGTGGCTCACACCTGTAATCCCACTGCTTTGGGAGGCTGAGGTAGGTAGATCACTTGAGGTCAGGAGTTTGAGACCCACCTGGCCAACAAGGTGAAAATCCATCTCTATAAAAATACAAAAATTAACCAGTAATTCCAGTTACTCAGGAGGCTACAGCAGGAGAACTGCTTGAACCAGGGAGGCAGAGGTTGCAGTGAGCTGAAATCAGGCCACTGCATTCCAGCCCAGGTGACAGAGCAAGACTGTCTCAAAAAAAAAAAAAAAAAAAAAAAAAAAAGAAAAGAAAAGAAAAAGAAAAACATCTTGAAAGAAACCACCTTACCACAGAGGAATAAAGAATTATATAAGACTTCTCCTCAGAAGCCATGCAAAATAAGAAGATAGTAGAGGGAACTATTTAAAGTGTTGAGAGGAAAAAAACTACTAAACTACAGTTTTATATCCTGCAGTATATCCTGCAGAATTACTTAAAGGGAAGGAGAAATAAAATACTTTCTCAGACAAACAAAAGTGATGAAATTTTCACCAGCAGACCTGCCTTGTAAGAAATGTTAAAAAGAAGGTCTTTAGAAAGAAGGAGGCCTGGCGCGGGGGCTCACGTCTGTAATCCCAGCACTTTGGGAGGCCGAGACGGGCGGATCACGAGGTCAGGAGATCAAGATGATCCCGGCTAACATGGTGAAACTCCATCTCTACTAAAAATACAAAAAATTTAGCTGGGTGTGGTGACAGGCGCTTGTAGTCCCAGCTACTCGGGAGGCTGAGGCAGGAGAATGGTATGAACCCAGGAGGCAGAGCTTACAGTAAGCCCAGATGGCGCCACCGCACTCCAGCCTGGGCGAGGGAGCGAGACTCTGCCTCAAAGAAAAAAAAAAACAGAAGGAAAATTTAGCTGGGTGTGGTGGCAAGCGCCTGTAATCCTAGCTACTTGGGAGGCTGACGCAGGAGAATTGCTTGAACCCGGGAGGCGGAGGTTGCAGTGAGCTGAGATCGCACCACTGCACTCCAGGCTGGGCAACAAAGCAAGACTCCATCACTCCATCTTTTAAAAAAAAAAAAAAAAAAGAAGGAAAATTTAGGTCAGAAGCTCAGATCTATATAAAGGAAGGAAGAACATTAATGAAAAAATAAGTGAAAATAATATAAAATAATATAATAACATACAATATACAATTACAATAAAAACATATTTATAATAAAAATAGAATATAAAAACTTTTTTTCAGACAGGGTCTCACTACTCTGTCACCCAGGCTGGAGTGCACTGATGTGATTATGGCTCATTGCAACCTCAACCTCCCAAGACTCAAGTAGTCCTCCCACCTCAACCTCCCAGGTAGCTGGGACTATAGGAATGCACCATCATGCCTAGCCAAATTTTTTTTATTTTTCGTAGAAATGGGGTCTCACTATATTGCCCAGACTGGTCTCGAACTCCGGGGCTCAAGTGATCCTCCCACTTAGGCCTTCCAAAAGGCTGGGACTATAGGCATGAGCCACAGCACACTGGCCTGGCCTATTTTTCTTAATCGAGCAACAATGTATGTACACACACACACACACAAACACACGCACAAAATGAATGGCAGTGATGATGATACAACCAGACTAGAGAGAGAATTAGGAATACAGCCATCCCTCCTTATCTATGGGGGACTGGTACTAGGACCCCCTTCGACACCAAACTCCAAGGATGCCCAAGTCCCTTACATAAAATGGTGTAGTATTTGCATCTAACATAGGCACATCCCCTCCCATATACTTTAAATCATCTCCAGATTACTAATAATGCCAAATACAAAAGCTATGTAAATCATTGTTACAATGCATCATTTAGAAAAAAATGACAATAATGTACTTGTTTATAGTATAGGCATAATGATATTTTTCTGGATATTTTCAATGTGTGTTTGGTTAAATCCACAGATGTAAAACCCACAGATGCAGAGGGCCAACTAAATTTTATCATTATAAGGTACAAGGCACTACCCCTAACGCAATATAATGTTATTTCAAGTAGGTTTGGGGAGGGGGAGTTTTGTTTTGTTTTTTTTTTTAAGGAAAAAAAAACGGGGAGAGGAGGGGAGGGAAAAGGGAAGAAAGGGAGGGAGAAAGAAACGGAGAGGCCAGGCGCGGTGTCATGCCTGTAATCTCAGCACTTTGGGAGGCCGAAGCAGGTGGATTACCTGAGGTTGGGAGTTCAAGACCAGCCTGGCCAACATGGTGAAACCCCATCTCTACAAAAATACAGAAAGTAGCTGGGCATGGTGGTGTGCACCCTATAGTCCCAGCTACTGGGGAGGCTGAGGCAGGAGAATTGCTTGAACCCAGGTGGTGGAGGTTGCAGTGAGCTGAGACCACGCCACTGCACTCCAGCCTGGGCGACAGAGCGAGACTCCATCTCAGGAAAAAAAAAAAAAAGGACAGGTAGAAAGGAAGCGAGAGAGAAAAAGAGACACAGAGAAAGAAAAGAAAGAAAGTAGACTTGGATTACTTGTAAATGTATATTGTGAACTACAGGGCAATCACTAAAAAAGTTTAAAAACTTAACTGGCTGGGCACGGTGGCTCACGCCCGTAATCCCAGCGCTTTGGGAGACCAAGGTGGATGGATCGCTTGAGCTCAGGAGTCCAAGACCAGCCTTTGTAACATGATGAAACTCTGTCTCTATTTTAAAAAAATTTTTTTAAATTAACCAAAAAATCCTTGATATGCTAAGAAATGGAAAAAAAGTGGAATAATATAAAACGCTCAATTAAAACCACAGAAGGTAGAAAAGAGTGGAAGGCAAAAAAAGGAAAAAAGGACAAGGGCAAAGAATAGACAACAGTAACGTAAGTATGACGCGGTATCACTCCACCTACATAAATAATCATTTTCTATGTTACTGATCTAAATATACCAATCCAGACAGACTCAGAGTGGATCAAAAACAAGATGCAACTTCACGCTAGATACAAGACATCCACTTTAACTATAAATACACACACATTTAAAGTAAATGGATGAAGAAAAGATACAGCTTGCTACCAATAATCAAAAGAAAGTGGGAAGCTATATTAATTTTAGAGAAAGCAGAGTTTGGAGGAAGAAAAGTTATCAAAGATAAAGAGGGGCATTACATAAAACAAAGGTGTCAACTCTCCAAGAAAACAGAACAATCCTTAACGTGCATGTGCCTAAATATGGGGCATCAAAATATGTGAGGAAGAAAACTGACAGAACCATAGGAAGAGACAGATTAACTCCACTAAAGGTTGAGTATCTCTTATTCAAAATGCTTGGGACCAGAAGTGTTTCACATTTCAGAATATCTGCATATGAAATGAGGTATCTTGGGAATGGGACCCAAGTTTAAACACAAAATTTGTTTCATATAAACCTTCTATATACCCCTTGAAAATAATTCTATGTAATATTTTAAATAATTTTGTGCATGAAACGAAGTTTATACTCATTGAAGTATCAAAAACCAAAGGTGTCACTAGCTCAACCCATGTGGACAATCTGTTATCATCATCATTCCTGACACTGAATTTATATGCTACCAACAGCAACCATTCTCTTACACTAATTCACATACAAGTTCTTAACAGGAAAAAATATAGCACTCCATTAACACAGTGAAAAAATAATGTGTTCAGGATACCTAAGCAGCACAGTAGCAGCGCCAGAATACCTATGTCAGCTATTAACAGCAACAACAAACAACAGCTTGCCTTTACTCTCCACCTACAACGCTGTGTTTTGTGTGTTTTATTTTTTTAGGTGAGAAAAAATATTAGAAGCAGTTGAGGCAGCAGAAAGTGGGTCCTTAGGAATGAGCAAGCATTCTACCGGATGGTTTTTCAAAGTGTTTCCTCTAGTCAACTGCCTCATGAACAAGTTTTTATCTTAAGTTTCTCTTTGATAGTATAAATTGACATGGTTTCTTGCTGTATTACAAATGCACCCTGCTCTAGTCCTCCAATAAGCCCATCACACGTTTTCCCCATGTCGTCAACAGGCACTTTTTCTTTAGTATTAATGTCATCTTCATCACCCAATTGTGGAATCACGTGAGTTACTCAAAAAGTTTCAGATTTTGAAGTATTCTGGATATTAGGTTTTTGGATTAGGGATGCCCAATCTATATTATGGTTATGGACTTCAACATCCTTCATCAATAATGGACAGATCCAGAAGACATAAAATCAGTAAGGATATGGATGAACTCAACAAGCACCATCAAATCTATCTGACTACAGATCAAATCTAATCTATATATTTGATCTATAGTCAAATCTAAAGACTACTTCACACCCAACAGCAGCAGAATACAAACTCTCTCAAGTTCACATGGAAAAAAAACACCAAAACAGACCACATTATGAACTGTAAAACACAGCTTCACAAATTTTAAAAAATACAAATCATATAGTATATGCTGTCATACGACGATGGAATTAATCTAGAAATCAGTAACAGAGAGATGCCTGAAAAATCTCAAAATACATGGAGATTAAACAACACATTTCTAAGCACATGGGTCAAAGAAGAAACTGCAAGAGAAATTTAAATATATTTTGAAGTAAGTGAAAATGAAAACATAACTTACCAACATTCAGCAAAAGCAGTGCTTACAGAGAAATTTATAGCAATTAATGCATTAATTTATAGCAATTAATAATCTTTTCTTTTTTTTGAGACAGCGTCTCGCTCTGTGGCCCAGGCTGGAGTGCAGTGGCATGATGTTGATGCGCTGCAACTTCCACCTCCCAGATTCAAGTGATTCTCCTTCCTCAGCCTCCTGAGTAGCTGGGATTACAAGTGCACATCACCACGCCCAGCTAATTTTTCTATTTTTAGTAGAGACAAGGTTTCACCATGTTGGCCAGGCTGGTCTTGAACTCACCTCTGTCTCCCTTAGCCTCCCAAAGTGCTGGGATTACAGGCTTGAGTCACCATGCCCAGCCAAAGAAAGATCTAAAGTCAATAATCTAAGCTTCTTAGGGAGCTAGAAAAAGAAACCACGGTGAGGAGAGGAAAATCAAATTATAAAATTATAAAATCAATTTTTTTATAAATAAAATTATAAAAATTAGAGCAGAAATCACTACAGTTGAAAATCAAAATCAATAGAGAAAAATCAATGAAACCAAAAGTTAGTTGCTTGTGGAAATGCAAAATGGTACAGCTGCTCTGGAAGACAGTTTGGCAATTTCTTGCAAAGCAAACATACTTTTAACCGTAAACCAGGAGTTGTGCTCCTTGATATTTATCCAAGTGTTGAAAATATCCCTACACAAAAATCTGCACAAAGATATATATAGCAGCTTCATTCATTTTGTTGTGTTGTTTCCTTTTTTTTTTCTTGAGACAGGGTCTCACTCTGTTGCCCAGGCTGGATGAAGTGTGGTAGCATGATCAGTGCTCACTACAGCTTCTCCCTCCTTGGCTCAAGCCATCCTCCCGCCTCAGCCTTCCAACTGGCTGGGACCACAGGTGTGAGCCACGGTGCCCCGCTACTTTTTGTATTTTTTGTACAGATAGGGTTTTGCCATGTTGCCCAGGCTGATCTAGAATTCCCAGGCTCAACAGATCAGCCTACCTCGACCTCCCAAAATACTAGGATTACAGGTGTGAGCCACCACCCTAGGCCTATAGCAGCTTTATTCATAACTGCCACAATTTGGAAGCAACCAAGATGTTTCTTCAGTAGGTGAATGGATAAACTGGTGCATCCAAACAGTAAAATATTATTTGGTGCTAAAAGAAATGAACTATCAAGTCATAAAAGACACAGAGAAAATTTATGTACATATTAATTACTAAGTGAACAAATCCAATCTAAAAAGACTCCATACTGTATGATTCCAACTGTATGCCGTTATTCTGGAAAAGACAAAACTAGGGAAACAATAAAAAATCAGCACTTGCCAGGGGTTAAAGGTGAGAGAGAGAAGAACAATGGGAAAACAAGGGATTTTCAGGGTAGTGCAACACCAAGAATAAACCTTAATGTAAACTATGGACTTTGGGTGATAATGACACATCAATGTAGGTTCATCAACTTTAACAAATATACCACTCTGTGGGAGGTGGGGCGGGGATGGGGGAGGGTATGCTGCAAATTTGTGAGGGAAAGGGATATATGGGAACTCTGTTATTTTCCTGAGTACTTAAAACTGCTCTAAAAAAAAAAAAAGTCCGTTATCTCTTTGCAACTCTAAAACTGTATCAAGCAAGATCATAAGTTTAAAAACTGTCAGTCTAGACTTATTCTTCTGTCATCAACGCTGAGCTGTCAGGCGCTGTGGGGCACACCTGTGGTCCCAAGCTACTCAGGTGACTGAGGCAGGAGGATCACCTGAACCCAGGAGCTTAAGTCCAGCCTGGGCAATACAGTTAGACTCCTTCTCTTTAAAACAAACAAAACTGGGCCAGAAAACAGTAAGACAAGAGAGTAGTATTGTCAATATTGAAGCAAAATGATTTTGAACTCTGAACTTCATACCTGGTTAAGTTATTAACTGACAGTATACACATTTCTATACACATATGGGCTAAAAATTATATTTCATATACATCTTCTTTGGAAGTTACTGAAGGATACATTTCAGGAAATAAGAAAAGTAACATAAACACATAGGATCTGAGAAACCATAGATATAACCTAGAAGAGCAGAAGGTTCCAGCAAGACTTATGTGATATAGGCTGACAGACCCATTCAGGTGGGAGTGAGACACCAGGGACTCGAGAAAGGCTGTTTCCAAGAAACTGACTCCACGCAACGTAAGTGTAAGAAGGTAAATGACCCCTATCACAGATTAAAGGTTAATAACTGATGTAAAAAAAGTTTATGCAAGTAATGAAGAAAAATAGATGTAATATCAGAGAAAGGAAGGCCAAGTAGGCCCTTACAAGCCAAGATCACAAATAAAACTGTACAGACATCGTTTCTCACCCACAAGACAGACAAAACCACATATTTGACAACATATGTCACTGGCAAGACTGTGAGAAGACAGAAACTCTTTACATATTTTATTACTGGTAAGAATGCAAAATGGGCCTGGCACCACGGCCCACAAAGCTCAGGAGCTCAAGAACAGCCTAGTCAACATGGTAAAACCCCATCTCTACAAAAAATACAAAAATTAGCAGGGCGTGGTGGCACATGCCTGTAGTCCCAGCTACTTGGAGGTTGACGCTGAAGAATCGCTTGAGCCCAGGAGGTTGAGGCTGCAGTGAACCCTGACCATGCCACTGCTCTCCAGCCTGGGTGACAGAATGAGATCCCATCTCCAAAAAAGAAAAAAAAAAAAGAATGCAAAATAATACAGAATTGATGGAGGAGAATCTGGTGAGCTCTCACAAAATTATACATGAATTGAAGATTTGACTCAATTCTATTTCCAGAAATTTATCCAGTGACACAACACCAAGACACACTGACAAAGGTAAGCTTTTTTTTTTTTTTTTTTTTTT
>NW_016806411.1:1176392-1204759 GCF_001698545.2 Rhinopithecus bieti
TTTTTTGAGCTGGAGTCTCACACTTCACCCAGGCTGCAGTGCAGTGGTGCGATCTTGGCTCACTGCAACCTCCACCTCCCAGGTTCAGGTGATTCTCCTGCCTAGCCTTCCAAGTAGCTGGGATTACAGGCACCCACCACCATGCCCAGCTAATTTTTGCATTTTCAGTAGTCATGGGGTTTCGTTATGTTGGCCAGGCTGGTCTCAAACTCCTGACCTCAAGTGATCCACCCGCCTCGGCCTCCCAGCATATTGGGATTACAGGTGTGAGCCACTCCGCCCAGCCCATTGTAGCTATTATCTGTAAGAGCGGAAGAGTAGAAACAACTCACATGTCCAGTAATAACGGATACCAAATGAATATGGTACAGCCACACAATGAAGTACTATTCATCTGTAAAAAACAATGAGGAAGAGCTCTACATACTGCTAGAGTGGTCACCAACACACACTGTTAAGCAGAAAAAGTAAAGAACAGTAAGTTAATGGGTACTTAATAACTGGATACTGTTATCAGTTTGTCACTAAAAGAGGAGTTATATCACCCATCACTGACTTCCCAGTGGAAAACAGAAGATCCTTTAATATATAGCTTTATTATATCTATTTGTTAAAGAAAACAGAACCGTAATTTATAAAATAAACTATTCTATGACTCTAAAACAGTTAAACGATACTAAACCATAATATGCAAGAAACAAAATACAACCAAAACTGTTTAACAGAGACTTACTCAGGCACATGTTCCAAAATAAGACCAACTGTTTTAAATGAACTTTGTGTACACTCAGATGCTCCAATGATAAAGACCAATGTCTGATCCAGCAGCTCATCTAGATCAGAAATTCTAAACCAATCCCCATCTATATCATACTTCCTGACTTCCAACCCTATGACTCACTCCTCCCCTTGAGTTCTCACTTAACTATTGATAAGTTCTTGGAAACTGAAACTTTACACAAAACAACATAAAGCAAGTCCTCGAACACTGTCAGTTCAATGTTCAAAGCTGTTTCCTTGTAACACTGGAAAAACTGGTTTTGTTTTCCTTAAAGTCACAGTTTGCAAGAACTTATGGACAACATTAAGTGAGGACTTACCATATCTTTCTTTCTTTGAAAATTTCACTGAGAGTCCACCAAGGTGATACTCTCCTTGTTGCTCACTCAGCTTTGTATGACAGACAGTCGTCTCTGGGGATGCAGCAGGTAAAGAAATATGACTACATAAACTTAAAAGAGAAATAAGAAAATATGAGAGATGAGTGATCATCATCTATGGAGGACATGTGATAATCCATCTCCAAAGAAAACACTTCACAGACTCCCCAGTAAGGCAGGAGAAGTCCAGGCAACAAGAGCCATTTCCTCGCAGACAGCTTGCCATCATCTTGGTGCCTTCCTAGAGGAACATCCTAGGATCAATAGACTCAAGGAAAGCCTCCAAATGAAACAGAAACTAATAGCAGAGACACAAAGAAACTCATAAGCAACAAGGCTAATACTAGAAAGGCTGTTTAAAAAGCAATTTATCAGCAGGCACAGTGGTTCATGCCTGTAGTTGCAGCACTTAGGGAGACCAAGGCCAGTGGATCACTTGAGCTCATGAGTTCAAGACCAGCCTGCACAACATGGCAAAACCCCATCTGTACAAAAAATACAAAAATTAGTAGGGTGTGGGGGCACTCACGCCTGTAGTCCCAGCTACTCAGGAGACTGAGGTGGGAGGATCTCTTGAGCCTCAGAGGTTGAGGCTGCAATGAGCCAAGATCATGCTACTGTGCTCCAGACTGGGTGACACAGCAAGACCCTCTCTCAAAACAAACAAAAAATAATTTATATCCCCAGAAACATAAGCTACTTGTATCTATGAAATAAACAAGTATGAGGATAAAAAAGCTGCGTGCAGTGGTACATGTGCCTATATTCCCAGCTACTTGAAAAGCTGAGATGGGATGATCTCTTGAGCCCAACAGTTTGAAACCAGCCTGGGTAAAAGCAAAAGGGGGAGGAAGAGGGAAGGCATTTAGAAATTAAGTTGCTGACTGAAATAAAAACACAAAACAAAACAGAAAAGGTGGGAAAATATAAAGTCAATAAGCTTCCCCAGAGAATGGGAAAACGTGCCGGGTGCACTGGTTCACGCCTGTAATCCCAACACTTTGGGAAGCCGAGGCAGACGGATCACAAGGTCAGGAGTTCGAGACCAGCCTGGTCAACATAGTGAAACGCCAACTCTACTGAAATAAAAAAAAATAACAAAAAACAAAATTAGCTGGGCGTGGTGGCATGCACCTGTAATCCCAGTTACTCAGGAGGCTAAGGCAGGAGAGGCAGAGGTTACAGTGAGCCGAGATCATACCACTGCACTCCAGCCTGGGTGACAGAACAAGACTCTGTCTCAAAGAAAAAAGGGGAAAAAAAAAAAGGAGCCAGGGTGGCTCAAGCCTATAATCCCAGCACTTTGGGAGGCAGAGGCGGATGGATCATCTGAGGTCAGGAGTTCGAGACCAGCCTGGGCAACATGGTGAAACCCTGTACTCTACTAAAAACACAAAAAAGTTAGCCGGGTGTGGTGGTGCATGCCTATAATCCCAGCTACTCGGGAGACTGAGGCAGCAGAATCGCTTGATCCTGGGTTTCAGTGAGCCAAGATCGTGCCATTGCACTCCAGCCTGGGCAACAAAAGCAAAACTCCATCTCAAAAAAACAAAAAAAGAAAGAAAAAATGTATCATAAAAGGAAAATACTGCAACCTTTGCTAAAATACTAAAAATGGAGGTTAACACCAGTGGAAAACATGTGAAAAAAATTTTTTACCATATACCTTAATAGTACTTGCTACCCAATGTCATTAGGCATAAACTGCGACTTAGCAACCAATTAAATTTCAACATAATTATAGATAAACATAAGTTATTTTCAAAATAGAAATTCCTGATATGGTGAATGAGATAAAGAAAATATAAAATTATTACTTTCAAATGTTTCCTCAATCATTCACCCTCTATGTTAAAGATAGGTACTGGGGGTCATGGCAGATGTTGGAAGTTGCCTACCCAATCTATTTACCACTGTAGCAGTTTTAAAACATAGCCACAAATTCTTTGCTACTTCTCCCATCAAGTAGAGTGCCTATGCTCCCTCCCTGGAAACTTGGTGAGCCTTTGTGACTGCCTCAATGAATAGAATGCAGTAGAAGTGAACCTGTGTAAGTTCCAAGACCAGATAAAGGCCATACAGCTATAACAGTTTCTCTTAGGGATACTATCTGGAAGCCTCCTTTAAAGGTCCCCGCAAGAAAAGAGATGCCCCAGGAGGCCAGGTGGCTAAAGCTCCAGGCTATTTAAGTTCTATCAGCCAATGGGCCAGGCGCGGTGGCTCAAGCCTGTAATCCCAGCACTTTGGGAGGCCGAGACGGGCAGATCACGAGGTCAGAAGATAGAGACCATCCTGGCTAACACGGTGAAACCCCGTCTCTACTAAAAAATACAAAAAACTAGCCGGGCGAGGTGGCGGGCGCCTGTAGTCCCAGCTACTTGGGAGGCTGAGGCAGGAGAATGGCGTAAACCCGGGAGGCGGAGCTTGCAGTGAGCTGAGATCAGGCCACTGCACTCCAGCCTGGGCGACAGAGCGAGACTCTGTCTCAAAAAAAAAAAAAAAAAAAAAGTTCTATCAGCCTATGTGAGTGAAGAAACCTGCCTGAGGGCATAGCTGAGCCACCTAATCAACTCTAAAATGCCTACCTGGGCTTCTTGCTGCCTGAGACAAAACCGTTTTTTGGTGATTTTTCTTTCATTTGCAAACAGACACATTGGTAACTGATACAGGGACTTAAAAGCAGCAGACCATTTGCCTATGCTAACAGGAAGAATTATTAAGACTCTATTTTACAAACAATACGGATCCCGGGGTCAGCAATCTTTCCAAAATAGGGTCTACTTCTGTAATACTGTGAAATATATATATTTGGCCTTCCTCCTCCTCTTGACGTACAGCTTCCAATACCCTTGGAAACTCCAGAGTGTAAGTGTCTTCCGTTTGCTATGGGATAACCAGAGACAGCTTCAGGATGGCAACTGGTCTCTAGTAGGACCAAGGAATGACTTGAGGATCAGAACTTTCAACCACCCATCGTTACAGGACAGGGGCTGAAGGCTGAGTTGATCATCAATGACCACTGATGTAATCAATCATGCCTACACAATGAAGCCTCCATAAAAACCCCAAAAGACAGGGTTTAGAAGAGCTTCCAGATGGCGCTACACTATCTGGAGGTTCCTGGAGGGTGGTAGATGCGCCAATGCCCCTTTCTGCATGCCTTGCCCTGTGCATCTCTCCTCCTTCCATCTGGCTGTTCATCTGTATCCTTCGTAATATCCTTTATAATAAACTGGTAAAAGTTAAGTGTTTCATTGAGTTCTGTGACTTGCTCTAGCAAATTAATTGAGCCCAGGAACAGGGCTGTGGAAACTCCAATTTACAGCTGTTCAGTCCAGAAGTTCCAGAGGCCCAGATATGCACTTGAACTGGCATCAGAAGGAAGGAGCGGTCTTGTGGAACTGAGCCCTCAACCTGTGAGATTTGATGCTGTCTCCAGGTGGACAGTATCAGAACTGGATAGACGTGAGATGGTCTGCTGCAGAATTGCCTGGTTGCTGATGGGAAGCAACTCTTCCCCTTCGCACATATGGGTGACCAGAGGTACTGTGTTGTATTGAATTACGTAAGAGAATAGGCGGAGGCCGGGCACAGTGGCTCATAAGTGTAATCCCAACACTATGGGAGGCTGAGGCAGGAGGACCGCTTGAGCCCAGGAATTCAAGACCAGCCTGGGCAACACTGCGAAACCCCGTCTCTACAAAAAAATCAGCCAGGCTTGATGGCACACACCTGTGGTCCCAGCCAGTCAGGAGGCTGATGCAGAAGGACCGCCTGAGCTCAGGAGTTCAAGGCCACAGTGAGCTCTAATCGAACCACCATACTCCAGCCCATGTGAGAGAGAGGGACCCTGTCTCTTAAAAAAAGAGAGAGAGAGAATAGGTAGGAAAAAGCACTTTGGTTTGTTTTTCTTGTATCTTCTTACACAACATTAAAAATAAACTCACGGTCTCTTATGCTAAAATATCTAACACGCCAACTAGGATTTACACAGAACCTATTTTGTCTTTACGCCTATGCCACATGCTATTTAAAAAAAACTAAACGATAAGAAAATTTCAGATCAAAGTACTTGTTAGGATTAACAATCTCCCCCTTAAAAAAATAAAGTCTCTTGGTTTAGTTCCTTCAGTTACTTCTACCATATTACACTTCACTTTACTCAGCCTGCTAGGTTTCTCACAAGATGACTTCAATATCGATAAAGAAAATAGCAATGTTCACAGCCATGAAAAACAATGAAATCATGTCTTTTGCAGCAACAAGGATGCAGCTAGAGGCCATTATCCTAAGTGAACTAATGCAGAAAGAGAAAACCAAATATTGCATATTCTCACTCATAAGTTGGAGCTAAATCTTGGGTTCATGTGGACATAAATATGGAAACTATCAATACTGGGGACTCCAAAGGGAAGGAGGGATGTAGTAAGGGCTGAAAAACTTCCTGCTGGAACTAGTATATTCACTATCTGGGTGACAGGATCAATAGAAGCCCAAACCCCAGCACCATACAATATACCCTTGTAATAAACCTGAACACGGACCTCCGAATCTAAAATAAAAATGGAAATTTAAAAAAAGAAAGAATGTTGAATCTCGAATGCTGTATGCTTACATAATATGAACTTTGGAAAAGGAATTACTATTTCAAATGACAGAGACCTAGGAGGTTTCACAAGTCAATAAACACCTGACAGCAATTTTTTCAATTAATGAGAAGAAATAAAAGTATCTTATTCTAAACATTATGATCAATAATAATACTATTAAAAGTGCCAGGCCAACTACCTAAACATTTGACTCACATCTCATTTAGTCCTTAACCCCAATAGGTACATTAATAGTCCTATTTTTTGGCCAGGTGCGGTGGCTCAGGCCTGTAATCCCTGCACTTTGGGAGGCCAAGGCAGGAGAATTACTTGAGGTCAGGAGTTCAAGACTGGCCTGGCCAACATGGTGAAACCCCATCTCTACTAAAAATACAAAAAATTGGCCAGGCATGGAGGTGCATGCCTGTAATCCCAGCTACTGGGGAGACCAAGGCAGCAGAATCGCTTGAACCCAGGAGGCAGAGGTTGCAGATCGCCTGGAACCAACATTGCCTAAGCGACAGAGCGAGGCTCCATCTCAAAAAAAGCAAAAGAAAAAAAAAGTCCCATTTTTTTAGATGAGAAAAACTAAGGCTCAAGAAGACTAAGAAATGTATCCATCTTTATACAGCTAATAAGGGCTAGGATTCTGAATAAGCTCTCATATACCTTAAACGTCAGTCATCACCAACCCAAATTAATCTTACTGACAAATATTAAATACTTAAATGAATATTATCTTTGTAAAACAGAATCTAAAATAAAGACAAGGGGTACTCAGAGATCTTAATTCTTGTGGTTTTTCTACAATGGAACTCCCAATACTATAGTAAATAAATAGAAGAAATTGTTCTAAATCACTTACGTTTGTACTATTAATAATAATTTTTATAGAATAATTCTGATTCATTTGTCAAAGAACCCTAAAACGTTACGACAGACTTTTTTCAACATTCAAATGTATGTCTGAAATGGAGAAGAATGCTTTTCAAGTCCCAAAGAAAGTGTGACTTAGCTATTTTATAGGGTATCCTATAAGATTTTGTTTATCTTTATTGGGGGGGTACACTAAAAATCAGGCAAAGACTAACTTCTATTCGAGTTATACTAGCTATGTGCCACAAAAATAAGATTAATGTAATTTTTACCAAAATTTCCATACCAGTAAACTTCTTTCAAATAAACACAAGAAATTCCAAGTTTATCTTTCTTCCTTAAAGCTGCTCCAACTCATGTCACCTCACTTTAACTCTTTCGAAAAGAACTCCTTTTACTATAATCCTATTAACAGATATTTACAATTCACTTGCTAAATTTACTAGACATTTACAACCTGCTAGAAGATTATACAGAAATTTCATGTGACTACTTCCCTTTCAAGAAACTTAAATCTGCTTAATATATGCATATGTGTATAACATACTAGAAATGACAGTTTTTCACTAGCTATTATGTGAAAGTACCCAATTTTACACTTGTCTGAAATGTATTATATTAAAATATATATTTAAGTATGTGTAGAACCGCAATGCCTACCTGCATCAGCTCTGGACCGCTGGCCAGGTGTCTTTCCGAATGGGGTCTTCATTCATCTGTATTTAAGTGAGCAGCAGAGCTGCTGGACTAGGGTGAAAATTCAATATTCTCCAATTTGAAACTTTTCACAGAATGTTAGTGTTTTCGTTAATCCACCATCCAAGTGTCTCTTTTATAAGTCCAGCAAAAATACGTGAAATCACAAGCACTCTGTAAAATAGTGAAACAGTTCATTACTAGAGTATCAAGAGAGCAAAATTATGCCTAGTGAGCCATTAAACATAAAATTGTAAGCAAAAGTATTAGCTAAAGTGCATTTTGTCCCAAAGCAATTAACTTTATTTCCTAAGACTTGGGTTCTTAGGACATGACAAAGTAGAAAGGAGAAAAAGAGGTTGATAGACTATTTAAAAAAAGAAGCCTGGGACATGTGCAAGACCCAAAAGTGAAGTTCTCCCAAGATCAACTGGAATACAATACAGCTGCTGTCTGGCATCCCCATTATTATCCTAAAGCATCCTGCTGCTAGAAACCAGAAAAGGGTGGATGCCGGGATTTCACAGAAGATTTAGACAGCATGGCCCACCTCTCTAATGGAACACCAAGAACCAGAGTATGGGGGTGGGAGACCGGGGTGTGAGGTCACGGGGCAGGCAAAGTGGAAGGACAGCATGGGGGCAGCACAGGAAATCATGTTCAAGACAGAGTAACAGCAAGGCTGAAGATCAGTAGGCCAGGGTCTTGGGCAAGAGAAAGAATTCTAGCCAAACACGTCTCTACGTTTCCCTTTCTGCTCAGAAGCTTCCAGAAACTAAAGAAGATCCAGGAATTTCAGAGGAGTCTCAAAAAAAGTTTCTCACCCATGCAAATGCCAAAGTCATTTTATGGAAGCAGTGTTATCTTTTATTTATTTTTATTATTATTATTTTTTGAGACTGAATCTTGCTCTGTCGCCAGACTGGGATACAGTGGCGCAATCTTGGCTCACTGCAGCCTCTGCCTCCCGGGTTCAAGCAATTCTCCTGCCTCAGCCTCCGGAGTAGCTGGGACTACAGGCATGCACCACCACGCCCAACTAATTTTTGTATTTTTAGTAGAGATGGGATTTCACCATGTTGGTCAGGATGGTCTCGATCTCCAGACCTTGTCATCCACCCGCCTCGGCCTCCCAAAGTGCTGGGATTACAGACATGAGCCACTGCGCCCGGCCAGAAGCAGTGTATCTTTTAAACCAAATTTAGTTCCTAGAGATATAGCAGGTCTGTCTCAACACTCAATGATCTAGAGAGACTAGGCCTAAGATGAAGGCTATCAGGACAACTGGTTGCTTACTTGCCTTTCCCTGAGAGCCTATCCAGCTGCCACATCAAATCTCATATCCCTCTTTTCCCTCATTCAACTCTCTTCCCACTCAGACCTGTCGAATGGGTCCCTATCACTCTCTTCCCCCAGCCTATCCAAACCTCTCCAGAAGGTAAAGTCGTTCTTCAGTAAAGTGCAGTCTACTTTGACCTACCACCAATAGCTCCCCCAAAAGACGGTTGTATTTCTCACCGCATACCCTGGCACAATCTCTCCTACCCCAATCCTCACCCTAGAAGCACATGTCATAGCACTAGTCATAATAGTTATTCCTTTTTGTTACTTTTCTACCCGTTAATCTTCCACCAGTCATCTGCACACATTTGTTGAAGATTATGTTATCGGCTTTACTTCTTTTCCTCCATAATTCTCACCAACATTCTTGGCAACCTCAATGTCCACACATGTGATTCATTCAACCTCCCCTCTGGCTCTTAGACACCCTCCCTTTAAACCACTTATCCTACACTTCATCTATGCTCACAGTCCCAACATAGACCTTTTTATCAACAGTAACTGCAATAACCCCAAAACCTTTATTTCAAGTATCTCATACTCAAAACCATCTCTGATCATTCCAGTTTTCTTACACTGACACTCCCATTCCAACAATTCTTTGATGCAACCAGTACCAATCTACAGCTTTACTGTTTTTCCAGTATCGCATTACCTCCCTCAGGGACTAACTTCCCTCATTACTCTGCTTAGATTTTCATGGATGGTCAATCACATTATGATGATTATTATTCCACTGCTTTTCTCAATTCTCTTACCCTTCTCTTCTTGTCACTGTACTATGGCAAAACCCTAACCCAAATCCCCTGCTAGAGTGATTACAACGTAAAGTGGTTAAATGTGGATGAAAAACATACACAAATTTCACTTCAAATTTGTAATCTCATATCTCAAGTGAGCATTCAACAATACTAACCACAGCCTCAGCAGACAGGCTTGCTACTGGCTAAGAAAACAGAAGCAAAGAGAACTACTCAACTACTCATAACTTCACCACCAAATTGACTGATCAGTACCCTTTGTCTCCATAATAAAAGATGCACTATCTCTGAGCCACGTTCAACCATGTTACTTGCCTAATCAATCCCATCCTTTTTCTCTGTATACATTTACCACTAGCATAGTTCCATCAGCATACAACACATGATGTAAAGGCCAGGCGCAGTGACACCTGTAAACACAACACGTTGGGAGGCCAAAGTAGGCAGATCACTTGAGCTCAAGAGTTCGAGACCAGCCTGGCCAACATGGTGAAATCCTGTCTCTACAAAAAACAAACAAAAAAAATTAGCCAAACGTGGTGGCGTATGCCCTAAGTCCCAGCTACTCGAGACGTTGAGGCAGGAGAATCACTTGAACCCGGGAAGCAGAGGTTGTAGTGAGCCAAGATTACACCACTGCACTCCAGCCTGGGTGACAGAGTGAGACCCCATCTCAAAAAATTACAATAAATAAGATCAAGAGCTTTTTATAAAAAAAAAAAAAAAAATCATGATGTAGGCCGGGCACAGTGGTTCACGCCTGTAATCCCAGCACTTTGGGAGACCAAGGCGGGCGGATCCAGATCACCTGAGGCCAGGAGTTTGAGACCCGGCCTCTACTAAAAATAAAAAAATGAGCCAGGTTTGGCGGTGCACACTTTTAATCCCAGCTACTTAGGAGGCTGAGGGAGGAGAACCGCTTGAACTCGGGAGGCAGAGGTTAGAGTGAGCCAAGAATGCACCACTGCACTACAGCCTGGACAGAGCAAGGCTCTGTCAAAAAAAAAAAAAACAAAAAAAAAACCCATAATGTAATATTTCCCAATTTTAAAAAACCATGACTCTACTCCCTTTCTGTGCTCTTTAGAGAACGACTTCAAAGATTAAGAAAAAAAAAATTTGTTTGAGATTACAGGCATGAGCCACTGCGCCCGGCCAAATTAAAGAAATTTTTAAACTACATAAAATCAATTTATCCTAACAAATTCATTCGATCAAATGAGAATTTTAACTTACTGATATTCTGAAGTGTGCACCTTTCCAACAGATTAAAGCTTATCTTAGCAATATTTTCTGCTGCTTTCCACTTCATTAAAATTTCAAGTTGAACTTAATAAACTAAAAATTTAAGACAGGAGTTGAAGGAAGAGTTGCAGTGGGGGAATGATACAAGGTGGCTATTTAAATAACATTAGCATGCAAAACTCCAGATAAGAGCCCTTCCCTCGGCTGGGTGTGGTGGCTCACGCATGCAATCCCAGCATTTTGGGAGGCTGAGGTGGACGATCACCTGAGGTCAGGAGTTCAAGACCAGCCGGGCCAACATAGTAAAACTCAGTCTCCTCTAAAAATACAAAAATTAGCCGAGAATGGTAGTGGGCGCCTGTAATCCCAGCTACTCAGGCGGCTGAGGCAGGAGAATCACCTGAACCCAGGAGGTGGAGGTTGCAGTGAGCTAAAATGGTGCCACTGCACTCCAGCCTGGGCGACAGAGCAAGACTTCATTTCAGAAAAAAAGGTCCTTCCCTCATGATGAGAGGTAGTCTAAAAAATAATAATAAAATAATGACCCTGGTTTTGTTTTAACAGCTGCCACGTAAGGCTTTCAAAATTCAGATGAACTAGAGCTTTCCTAAAACAAATCCCACTCTCCTTTGACTGGAAAAGGCTAAACTTAATTTGCTCAGGTTTGTTTAAAGGTATACCATATCTCTACCTCAAGTTATTCTACTAAGTGATTAACTTCGTAGATGAAAACTGAAGGAAACAAAAAAAATTTAGGTTCCGAGTTAGCATTATTTCTAGGTTAGCAGAACCTTCAAGTGTTATGGAAAATATTGTCAAATGGAGCTTAATTATAAGACCATTAAGAAGAAGGTCCTGCATTCAGAGAGACCCATCAATAGTTACTAAAACCATCAGGAGAAAGGCTGCTGGAGAACAGTAACTGTATGGTATCAAAGGATCGCTCCATAAGTTACCTGTTAATTATAAAGGGGAAAATGTTGTTGCTTTACAATAGAGCAATCTTGACCCTTCACTACAATAGAACGGAAAGATAAAACAACTTGGCATCATTAAAAGGGAATCAACTTCCCTTTATCCACTTCTTAATGTGACATGACAAAGCAGACTACATCACTTATAAAATACTCTCGTTTTACCTCCAGGTGAAGTGTGGCAATATATTAAAAAAAAAAACTAGTCAAGCTTTTAGATCGAATGTCTAGTTTATATGAAATACAGGTGATGCAGAAGCAACTTAGACCAACACCATGAGGAAACAGACAAATTAAATTAGTAAAGTGGACTTTGCACATGAAAAGTTGGCCATACTCTTCAAAAAGTCAGTGTCAAAAAAGAAAAATGGTAGACATACTGCCCTAGACTAAAAGAGACTAAAGACTCAACAATAAGACACAATGAATAAACCACATGGTTTGGTTGGGGGTTGGGGGGATGCCAAAAGCTACAAAAGACACTTAAGGCCAGGCACAATGGCTCCCGCCTGTAATCCTAATCCTTTGGAAGGCTGAGTGGTGGATCACTTGAACCCAGGAGTTCAAGTGATCAACACAGTAAAGATAGCTGGGTGTGGTGATGCACATCTGTAGTACCAGTTACCAGCTACTCAGGAGGCTGAGGGAGGAGGATCACATGAGACCAGGAGGTCAAGGCTGCAGTGAGCCATGATCGAGCCCAGGCAACTGAGGCCCTGTATCCAAAAAAACAACAACAACAACACACACACACATATACATTTAAGACAACTGGGGAAATTTAAATGCAGACTAAATATTAGATATTGTAAGATTATCGTTGAATTTTAAAAGCACAAGGACATTGTGGTTATGCCTGAGAACGTATTCTTTGGAAACACATGCTGAAATGCCTAAAGAGGTAGACTTGCAATTTCTGTAAGCTAACTTCAAATAATTCAGGGAAAGAAAAGAGTACATACATGAGGGTTAACATAAGTATCAAAAGACAAAATTACAATAATGTGGTTTAAGGATCTTAAACAGCTTTATTTGCAATTCTAGAATCAAGCAACGCTTTGTTCCATAAAATAGAATGAGCATTCCAGTGAGCAGAGTAGAGGCTACATGTACAGACACAATAGGCCTGAAGAAAGCATAAACAAAGAACTGTGAAAATAATTGAAAATCAAATCTGCTGGAAGTTTTTTAATTATTTTCAGCCTTAAAGAAATGTGATAATGGGACCTGAGTCACATGACAGGCAGCTTTAGTCCTCTGATTATAGATCAGTCTTTTACCTACACTGTTTTGTAAAATGTTGGAAAAGACTAATGGGCTCCAGAGAAGACCCCCATCCCTCTAAACTTAATCTTCATTGTAGATTAACTTCCTTCTCTTACACAAAGACACTAAGATGGAATGTTAAATAAACTCTTTTAAATTGGAAAAGGAAAAGAACTGTAACTAATCAAATTGCTATAACTCATAAACCAACCTTGTATGGAAAATGTGGCAATCCTGTTAAACTTGTTTTCTGCCTAAATAAGCAAGACCTTAAACTTTTCGGCTTCAGAGGACTGGCTGGCTCTATTCCTCTGGATTCTGTGTTACCCAGTTGGCTGCTCTCCGTTTTGCATTTGAGTAAAACTCGTTTGTTTTTTTGTTTTGTATTGCTTTTTTTTGAGACGGGGTCTTGCTCTGTTGCTCAGGCTGGAGTGCAATGGCACGATCTCAGCTCACTGCAACCTCTGCATCCCGGATTCAAGCTCTTCTGCCTCAGCCTTCCGAGTAGCTGGGATTACAGGCATGCGCCACCACATCTGGATAATTGTGTACTTTTAGTAGAGACGAGGCTTCTCCATGTTAGTCAGGCTGGTCTCAAACTCCCGACCTCAGGTGATCCGCCCGCCTCAGCCTCCCAAAATGCTGGGATTACAGGCATGAGCCATCGTGCCCAGCCTGAATAAAACTCTTTTAAACTTGACTGTGATCCTTTTGATTATTTCAGGATGGCAGAACAAAAAGCAGATTGGTCATTTCAAAGTTACTTTCCTTGTAAGGAAGGAATGAAAAAACAGGAAAATAGAGAAATAACTGATTGGGAACTGCATTATCATGCCAACTGGAACTGTCTGGTTTGAGAAATTAAGGCTATTCCTCTCTCCTGATTTCTGGGAAGGTCCAATAACACCTCAGTTTGGTAGTCTGGAACCATGAGTGGCTCCATTTAGATTTTAGTCTGGTCTACTGTTGCCTAGTGCAGATTAGCTCAAAACAATGGCACCACCTACAATTTTTAACCAACACGAACATGGCAAAATCTTTTTTAATGTAGGTGAAGAGCATATTAGTGTTCACTAATGTTATTCTTTGTACTTTTATTTCAGTTCAAACTTTTTAGAAATTAAGAGAAAAAAGATGCTGGATTTTCCTTTGCTAAGTCTATCTTCATTAAATATAGTTAAGTACTGTTATAAAGTTTCAATGCCGCAAAATAAATAGCACTCGAATCTAAAATTTTCTTTTTCTTCTTCTCAGCAAGGCAATTTACTCCCATAGAAGGGTGCACCCTCACAGATGGAGCAATGGCGAGCATACTACCTGGACAAGGGAGGGGAAGGGGTTCTTATTCCTGATGTACGTGGCCCCTGCTGCTATGTCCTCCCCCAATTGGCTAGGGTTAGACCACACAGGCTAAACTATTTCCAATTGGTTAATTTAAAGAGAGTGATGGGGTGAGTGGTTTGTCGGGAAAAATGGTTATGACAGAGCAGGAAATCAGAATGAGTCAGGGCGGAGAATGAGTCAGGGTGGAGAATGAGTCAAGGCAGAGAATGAGTCAGGGTGGAGCAGGTAATCAGAATGAGGGTGGCAAAGGTTGCTTTAAGAGGAAGTTAATTTTAAAAGCAGAAGGCAAAGAACTGAACATACTGACACTGATTCTTTGAGGAGAAATTCAGAACTCATATCTAACAGTATCCAGGCCTGCAATTTTCTAATCTTAAAATGTGTCATGAACTTAAATTCTGAAACTCAAAATTCTCATTCTATAATAATCTCAAAGGAGATCAAAAAACTCTCCAACTACTTACCAGAAAAATGACCGTTCACTGAGCACTCTCTATGTGTCATGCACTCCTCACAACCGTGAGGAGGATACGTACTATAACTATTCCATCTTGGAAACTGAAAAACTGCAGCACAGACATTAAAGTAACTTGGTCAAGGTCACACAGACTGCAACTAGCATTGTCGAGATACACTTCCTATTTAAAAATAAACACTTAGATTGCTTCAATAAAGGAATATGGTATCACGAAATCAATGACCACGTATTGTCTCCAAAAAGGCTAAAACATGAACATTTCAACATTTCAGATATAAAAGCAGTAATCTCAGGAAGTAGAGTCATATCAAAGTATTTGTTGCCTGTTGCTATTACTGAACAGTGTTATTTATAAAGAAAATAGATTCCTAAAACTATTTATGCAAAAATACTAACTTCCCAAATCTTAACACCAGGACCACTAATGAAAAAGTATACAGGAGCACTAATAGTGAAACATGTCAAGCCCAAACTGAAGCTTGGGCTGTCAACAAGTTGTCTTAAAACTGCTGTCTCGGTATGTAACAAGATCTAAAAAAAAAGGAAAAAAATGGTTGTCACACAAGGTTAAATCTGTGAAGAAACATATACTTTGTTCTTCCATTTCCTGGCACCCAAATTCCTAAAACTCTAGGAATACCAGTGTCTTTTTTATGCTAATGAGATGAATGATGTCTGATGGCTTCTGGACAGCCTCAGGAAGTGGCTTGATTGCCAGGGGAACCCGCCAGTGGTGAGAGGGCTGGAACTTTCAGCCCTACCCTGGGAAGGGAGGCGGGTAGCGCAGAGGGCTAAAAGCTAAGTTGATCACTAGTGGGCAATGACATAATCAATCATGCCGGCTTACTGAAGATTACAGAAAAACCCTAAAGGACAGGTGCAGAGAAACTTAAGGTTAGTGAACACATGGAAGTACTGGGAGGGTGATGAGCCCAGAGTAGGCAGGGGAGTTCCACACTCCTCCTTTGCCTTATGCATCTCTCTTCCATCTGGCTGTTCCTGAGTGGTATTCTTTATTATAAAATGGTAATCTAGCAAATACACTGTTTTCCTGAGTTCTGTGAGTGATTCTAGCAAACCTGAAGGAGGAATCACAGGAGCCTCCAATTTATAGCTAGTGTGTCAGAAGCACATAATATAACCTGGACTTGGCTGGGGCATGGTGGCTTATGCCTGTAATCCCAGCACTTTGCAGGCCAAAGGCCAGCAGAACACTTGAGGTCAGGAGTTCAAGACCAGCCTGGCCAACACGGTGAAACCCTGTCTCTACTAAAAATACAAAAATTAGCTGGGTGTGGTGGCACACCTGTAGTCTCAGCTACTGGGGAGGCTGAGAGAGGAAAACTGCTTGAACCCGGGAGGCGGAGGTTGCAGTGGACCGAGACGAGATCACACCACTGCACTCCAGCCTGGGCAACAGAGTGAGAACTCCATCTCACAAAAAATAAATCAGTAAATAAATAAAATTAATAACCTGGACTTGGGATTGGCATGAGAAGTGGGAGCAGTCTGGTGGGATGTGATGCTATTTCCCAGTGGATACTCTCAGAATTAAGTTACACTGTAGGACAACCCACTGGAGTCATCAGAGAAAATGAGACACAGATAATGGAAAGAAAACCCACACACATTTGATCACAGAAGTGTTGTGCTGAATACGAGTATAGAGAATAAGAATTTGCTTTTCCTTTAAAACATAGTGGGGATTACATGTATTATCACAAACATACAAAAAAAATAGCTAAAATCTGAATACAGGACATAGATATTAGATATGAAGGGCTAATTAGCTTTCTTAAATATGGTATGTAGTTACAAAGAATAACAACCTTACTCTAAGAAGTGTCATGATGTTTGCAATTTAAAGAGACTTTCAAATGGTTCAATAGCAAAAAACAGAGCAAAATGTAAGCAAATTAAAATACTGATATTGGGTATACAGGTTGGGTCACTGTGCTATAGTTCCAACTTTTCTATGTGTAGAAAATTTCATTTACAGCCAGGTGCAGTGGCTCACACCTGTAATCCCAGCATTTTGGGAGGCCGAGGCAGGCAGATCACCTGAAGTTGGGAGTTCGAGACTAGCCTGACCAACATGGAAAAACCCCGTCTCTATTAAAATACAAAATTAGCCAGGTGTGGTGATGCACGTGTAATCCCAGATACTCAGCAGGCTGAGGCAGAAGAATCTCTTGAACTCAGGAGGCAGAGGTTGCAGTGAGCCGAGATCACGCCACTGCACTCCAGCCTGGGCAACAAGAGCAAAACGCCATCTCAAAAAATAAAAAAAGAAAAAGAAAGAAAATTTCATTTAAAAAGTTTGGGAAAAAAACAGCAGGGGAAAGGACTAAGTTTAGACCTAGCAGCAGCATCACAAGAGTTTACCAGTTAAGTTTGTAACTAAGACATCATTATTAAAAGTAGACAAATGCCAGATGTGGTATGCATCTGTAGTTCCAGTTCGGGAGGCTGAGGTGGGAAGATCCCATGAACCAAAGAATTTGATGCTGCAGAGAGCTATGATCAAGCCACACTGCACTCCAGCCTAGGTGACAGAATGAGACCCCATCTCTAAAAATAAATAAAACAAAAATAGGGTAAGAAAGGATGGTTTAGCAGAAAAGAAATTTAAAAACATAAAGAGGAAAAGACAGCAAAATATCTGCAATTCCTGAATGTAGATGCTGAGTACAGATATTAACTGCCTGTTGCAACTTTTCTATGTTTGAAACGTTTCACAACAAAAATTTAAGGGTCAATGGTTTTAGGTTTCATAGTTCTGGAAAGAAAAAACACTCAAAGCACAACTCAAAACCTTCCTAGGTAACTACAAGAATTTATTAGATATTCTTGGGCCGGGCGCAGTGGCTCATGCCTGTAATCGCAGCATTTTGGAAGGCCAAGGCGGGCAGATCACAAGGTCAGGAGATCAAGACCATCCTGGCTAACACGGTGAAACCCCATCTCTACTAAAAAAAAAAAAAAAAAAAAAAATTAGCCAGGCATGGTGGCGGGCACCTGTAGTCCCAGCTACTCAGGAGACTGAAGCAGGAGAATGGCGTGAACCTGGGAGGCAGCGCTTTCAGTGAGCTGAGGATGCGCCACTGCACTCTGGCCTGGGCGACAGAGCGAGACTCTGTCTCAAAAACAAAAAAAAAGTTATTAGATATTCTCATTTAAAATGTTACAATGGGCAGGGAGGGGCTCACACCTGTAATCCCAACTTTGTAAGACCAAAGTGGGAAGGTCATTTGAGTCCAGGAATTCCAGACGTTCCTGGGCTACACAGTGAGACCTCATCTCTATAAAAAATTTTTTAAAAAATTAGCCAAGTGAGGTGGTGCACACCTGTAGTCCCAGCTAACTGGGAGGCTGGGGTGGGAGGATCACTTAAGCCTGGGAAACAGAGGTTGCAGTGAGCCAGGATGGCAGCAAGACCTTTCTCAAAAAAGAAATGTTACAATGGATGAAACCTAAGGACGATGTTCTAGGGGCCTATGGTGTAGGTTCTGCCTTTAGCTGAAACTTCAAAGATTAAAATAAAGGGCTCAATCCTTACAAAGTATTGCTAATTACACAATGTTCAGCAACTTAAGGATCCTGGCAAAGCAGCTATCATATATACCAAGTAGATATCTGAAGGCCTTCAGAGCCCAAATTCTCCTATCAATATAAAAATTATTAGGCCAGGCGCGGTGGCTCACACCTGTAATCCCAGCACTTTGGGAGGCTGAGGCAGGCGGATCACAAGGTCAGGAGATCGAGACCATCCTGGCTAACATGGTGAAACCCCGTCTCTACTAAAAATACAAAAAATTAGCCAGGTGTGGTGGCAGGCGCCTGTAGTCCCAGCTACTCAGGAGGCTAAGGCAGGAAAATTGCCTGAACCCAGGAGGTGGAGGTTGCAGTGAGCCAAGATCATGCCACTGCACTTCATTCAGCCTGGGTGACAGAGCGAGAATCCATCTCAAAAAAAAATTATTAAACACCCTAAACCACTAAACATCTAAACACCAAGTTTTAATACAAGTGTAATACATGGTCAACATTTATAAGGACCAAGGATTTGGACAGGAGAAAAATTTTATCTTCATCTTTCCTAACCTCTACCTGAAGTACAGCAGTTCCTTCTATCATGAATGTAAACAAACCACAGTATCAGCAGTACTTCCAACTTCTCAACAATAGAAATCACATATATTTCCATCCCATTGAATTTGTTGTAACTCAAAACACCATTTAAGCTCATCAACTGACACTTGACTAGACTTGCCACCAGAACAGACAGAGCACAGACTCTTCTCATGCAGGCGCGCAGGCACAGCTCAGGTCAGCCATGTGCTTATCACTAGGCCTGGTCCTTACGCATCAAATTGAAAGCAGAATTGCTGACTGTGGTATAACAAAGAGCTTGGATGGCCTTTGTCCCAGCTCCAGTTAGTGCCCTTTAAATCCCTGAAATGTCCTGAGAGGGACAGGGCATCTCTGTGATTCACGGTGAGCACCTAGTTTATACTAACAAGATGTCTCAGGATGTGGGGCTGGGGAGCTGGCCAAACCAGAAAGACCAATCATGGCATCAGAAGGCTGGGGCTCTGAGCCCCAGGATGGCAGCCCCAAGTCCAGAGAAGGGAGCTAGAAATTGAGTTCAAGTTCAAAGCCAATGATTAAATGGATCATGCTGATGTAATTAAGCACCAATAACTCTGGACACAGAGGCTCACGTGAGCCTTCCTGGTTAATACTCTGTGTGTATAGTCACACATGGAGACACCGAGATGATCCACCCTGTCTCCATAGGAGGGTATGAACACTTCACATCTGGGACCTTCCCAGACACCGTCCTATATGTCACTTCTGATGGTTGGTCCTAAGTTGCATTTTTTTTGTTACAATAAACTGTCAGTACTGGACTTTCTTGAGTTTTGTGAGTCATCCTAAGTGAATTATCAAACTTGAGTGTGACAGAAACCTCCCATTTGTACTCAGTCAGAAATAAAAGTAACACAGGAGCCCCTCAAGTTTGCACCTGGTATCCAAAGTGAGAGGGCAGTCTTGTGGAAACCTATTAACTTTGATCTAAGTCGAAATGTATCGCAATGATACATTCCCCATCAACAATTATTTGTTGATGAATATATAAAAGGAGATAAGCCAAAGACCACCACACAACTGATTTTTATTAAACATCAAAACCTTAATTTTGGCCCAGTGCAGTGGCTCACACCTGTAGAGTGTGAGGCCTTGGGAGGCCAACACTTTAGGAGGCCAAGGCAGGCAGACTGCTTGAGGTCAGGAGTTTGAGACCAGCCTGGCCAAAATGGTGAAACCCCGTCTCTACTAAAAAATTAGCCAGGTGTGGTGGTGCGCACCTGTAGTCCCAGCTACTCAGGAGGCTGAGGTACAAGAATCGCTTGAACCTGGGAGGCTGAGGTTGCAGTATGCCAAAATCGCACCACTGCACTCCATCCTGGGCAATACAGGGAGACTGCCTTTAAAAAAAAAAAAAAAAATACGGCCGGGCGCAGTGGCTCATGCCTGTAATCTTAGCACTTTGCAAGGCCAAGGCGGGAGAATCACGAGATCAGGAGATTGAGACCATCCTGGCTAACACGGTGAAACCCCGTCTCTACTAAAAACACAAAAAATTAGCCGGGCATGGTGGCGGGCGCCTGTAGTCCCAGCTACTCGGGAGGCTGAGGCAGGAGAATGGCGTTAAGTAAACCCAGGAGGCGGAACTTGCAGTGAGCTGAGGCTGTGCCACTGCACTCCAGCCTGGGCGACAGAGTGATACTCCATCTCCAAAAAAAAAAAAAAACACCTTGGCCAGACAAGTGGCTCACGACTGTAATCCCAAGACTTTAGGAGGCCAAGGCAGATCACCTGATGTCAGGAGTTTGAGACCAGCCTGGCCAATATGGTAAAACCCCATCTCCACAAAAATTAGCCAGATGTGGTGGTGTGCACCTATAGAGCCAGTTACTTAGGAGGTGGAGGCAGGACGCTTGAACCTGGGAGCCTGAGGCTGCAGTGAGCCAAGATCACACTACTGCACTCTAGCCTGAGAGACAGAGCAAAACTCCATCTCAAAAAAACAAAACAAAAAAACCCTTAATTTTAGTATAAACAAAATCTGAATTATCTATGTATCAACAATATTGTCTTGTCACTTCAATTACTGACAAAGAGGTCTGGTGCGGTGGCTCACGCCTGTAATCCCAGGCTGAGGCAGGCGGATCACGAGGTCAGGAGTTCGAGACCAGCCTGGCCAACACAGTGAAACCCCATCTCTACTAAAAATATAAAAATTACCCAGGTGTGGTGGCATGCGCCTGTAGGCCCAGCCACTAGGGAGGCTGAAGCGGGAGAATCACTTGAACCCGGGAGGTGGAGGTTGCAGTGAGCTGAGACTGTCCCATCTGAACTCCAGCCTGAGTGACAGAGCGAGACTGTCTTTAAAAAAAAAAAAAAAAATTACTGACAAAGACGTCAGTCTTCTGTTTAACAGGGTAATAATATTTGTCTAACTGTTTAAATATAATTGGTTTCTGTTGTGATCCTGTGTATTTCATTCATTGTGTTCAGAAAGATTCTGAAAAGGCATCCATAGGTTTCATAAAACTGGCAAACAGTCCATGGCACAACCCTAAGTGCCCAAAACTATGGGCAACAAGCAGTCTCTCTGGGTCTCTGATGGGTTTCTGAAGGTCACCCGCAAGGATCAACGTAAATGGCCAACTCTTGGTAATAATGGACTGGTAATTTAAACAATCCTCCCAACACAGCTACAAAATTAAAGTAAAATTTACACGGACATCCCTTGTAAAAACTATCAGAAACCAGAGTTTCTTAGAGAAATAGCCGATTCCAGATGAAGAGAAGGATATTAGAGGAGCTTGAAATATCCTGTCATACCAGAAGCAAGAAAGCTCTATCAACGACTGCTGGAATTATGTTAAGGATACAAACGGGGTTGTTTTGAACTATTTTCTTGACTTCTGCATATAACTGAAAACTACCATGAGAAAAAGTTGAAAATAGGCCAGGCACAGTGGTTCACACCTGTAATCCCAGCACTTTGGAAGGCAAGGGAGGGAAGATTGCTTGAGCCCAGGCATTCAAGACCAGCCTCAGGAACATAGGGTGATCTCATCTCCACTAAAATTTTAAAAAATTAGGCACGGCAATGCATGCCTGTAGTCCCGGCTACTAGGGAGGCTGACACAGGACAGCTTGAGCCCAGGAGGCCAAGGCTGCAGTAAGCCAAGATCATGCAACTGCACTCTAGCCTGGGTGACAAAATGCGATCTTGTCTCCAAAAAAAAGCTTTCTGCCCATGGATGACACTGAAGCATCATTAAAGTCTCTCTTCTCCATGCCATCATGTCTAAGTTACAGTCTCCTAAAGAGCCCCAACAGCTGAGGAAGCTCTTCACTGGAGGGCTGAGCTTTGAAACAACGGATGAGAGTCTGAGGAGCCATTCTGAGCAATGGGGGATGCTCACGGGCATGTGGTAATGAGAGATTCCAAACACCAAGCTCTCCAGGGGCTTTGGGTTTGTCACATGTGCCACTGTGGAGGAGGTGGATGCAGCCATGAATGCAAGGCCACACAAGGTGGATGGAAGAGTTGTGGAACCAAAGAGACCTGTCTCAAGAGAAGATTCTCAAAGACCAGGTGCCCAGTTAACTGTGAAAAAGACATTTGTTGGTGGCATTAAAGAAGATACTAAAAAACATCACCTAAGAGATCATTTTGAACAGTTCTGAAAAACTAAAGTGATTGAAATCATGACTGACTGAGGCAGTGGCAAGAAAAGAGGCTCTGCCTTTGTAACCTTTGACGACCATGACTCCGAGGATAAGACTGTCATTCAGAAACACCATACTGTGAATGGCCACAACTGTGAAATTAGGAAAGCCCTGTCAAAGCAAGAGACGGCTAGTACTTCATCCAGCCAAAGAAGCGAAGTGGTTCTGGAAACTTTGGTGGTGGTCATGGAGGTGGTTTCGGTGGGAATGACAACTTTGGTCATGGAGGAAACTTCAGTGGTCGTGGTGGTTTTGGTGGCAGCGGGGATGGCTATAATGGATTTGGTAATGATGGAAGCAATTTTGGAGGTGGTGGAAGCTACAATTATTTTGCCAATTACAACAATCAGTCTTCAAATTTTGGACCCGTGAAGGGAGGAAACTTTGGAGGCAGAAGCTCTGGCCCCTATGGTGGTGGAGGCCAATACTATGCCAAACCATGAAACCAAGGTGGCTATGGTGGTTCCAGTAGCAGCAGTAGCTATGGCAGAAGATTTTAAGTAGGAAACAAAGCTTGGCAAGAAAGGAGAGTCACAGAAGTGACAGGGAAGCTACAGGTTACAATAGATTTGTGAATTCAGCAAAGCACAGTGGTGGCAGGGCCTAGATGCTACAAAGAAGACATGTTTTAGACAAATACTCGTGTATGGGCAAAAAAACTCGAAGACTGTATTTGTGACTAATTGTATAACAGGTTATTTTAGTTTCTGATCTGTGGAAAGTGTAAAGCATTCCAACAGAGGGTTTTAATGAAGTTGTTTTGTTTGTTTGTTTGTTTGTTTGCACCCATGCTGTTGATTGCTAAATGTAATAGTGTGATCGTGATGCTGAATAAATGTCTTTAAAAAACAAAAAAGTTGCACACACACACTAAATATATGCATGAAAGCATCAAATAACTTGGAAGATAGTAAGGTAAGAGAGAGGCAGGATCTAAAAAGGCAAACCCTACATTTATAACCACTTTGGTCCCTGAGAGCAACTGCCAAGGACCAGCTGGGTTTACAGGGGGACTGGTAAACTCATCTCCCTTCGAGTTGGAATCCTGAATAGCTGCACTTAGGAAGTGAGGGAAAGGGAAGCAGCCAGGCTCTAAGACGTGTAGCTCAACTGCAACTTATCTTTATCCCCAAAACTGAACCAAGGTGATCCCAAACTGCCTATTCCCTAAGATGCCTGAGGTAGAAAGAAGCATAAATCTTCTCTAGATATATCATCCTAGACCCCATATTATTCAAATGATATTTAATATGTGATCTACTAGATGTGCACATGTGTACACACACACACACACACACACACACACACACACAGAGCCAACAAGGAGAAAAAAATGAAAAACCAGCAGGAAAAAAAAAACAAGAAAAAAGAAAAGCAGGCCAGGCACAGTGGCTCATGCCTGTAACCTCAGCACTTTGGGAGGCCGAGGTGGGCAGATCACCTGAGGCCAAGAGTTCGAGACCAGCCTGACCAACATGGAAAAACCCCATTTCTACTAAAAATACAAAATCAGCCGGGCTTGGTGGCGCATGCCTGTAATCCCAGTTGCTTGAGAGGCTGAATCAGGAGAACCTCTTGGACCCGGGAGGCGGAGGATGCGGTGAGCCGAGATCACGCCATTGCACTCCAGCCTGGGCAACAAGAGCAAAAATCCCTCTCAAAACACACACACACACACACACACACACACACACACACACACACAAAAGGGCTGGGCACGATGGCCACGCCCGTAATCCCAGCACTTTCGGAGGCCAAGGCGGGTGGATCACAAGGTTGGGAGTTCAAGACCAGTCTGCCCAACATGGTGAAACCCTGCCTGTCTGTATAAAAACTACAAAAAATAGCCAGGCATGGGGTGGCTCAGGCCTGTGGTACCAGCTGCTCAAGAGGCTGAGGTAGGAGGATCATTTGAGCCTGGGAGGTCGAGGCTGCAGTGAGTCGAGGTCGTACAACTGCACTCCAGCCTGGGTGACAGAGTAAGACTCTTGTCTCAAAAAAAAAAAAAAAAAAAAGATAGAGGGAATGATTCCAGTCACAGGAATGAATTTTAAAACTGACACTGTACGTCTTACATAAAAAAAAAAAAAAAAAAAGGAAAACTTAAGATACAATTCAATAGCTTCTTTTTAATTTAAAAAAATTAGAGATGAGGTCTCACTATGTTGCCCAGAGTGGTCTCGAACTCCTGAGCTCAAGTAATCCTCTCGCCGTGGCTGCCCAAAGTGCTGGGATTATAGATGTGAGCCACTGCACCTGGCCACAATTCAATAGCTTATTTTAACACTTAGAAGAAAACTGACAACTTAGAATTCCGTACACATCAAAAGTATCCTTCAAAGGGGAAGATCGGGCCGGTGGCTCACACCTGTAATCTCAGGACTTTGGGAGGTCGAGCGGATGGATCACTAGGGATCAAGAGTTCAAGATCAGCCTGGGCAATATGACAAAACCCTGTCTCTACTAAAAATACCAAAAAAATTAGCCAAGCATGGTGGCACACACCTGTAGTCCCAGCTATTCGGGAGGCTGAGGCAGGTGAATGGCTTGAACTGGGAGGCAGAGTTTGCAGCGAGCCGAGATCACACCACTGCACTCAAGCCTGGGCAACAGAGTGAGACTCCATCTTTTTTTTTTTTTTTTAAAGGAAGATCAATTTGAGGCATGTCTAGACTAACACATACTCAGGAAATTCACTACCAGAAGTTACACAAAAGGTGGGAAGCATAAAGGATGTTCTTCAGGCAGAAGAAAATGTTCCAAGATGGAGGATCTAGTTAGGAAATGAAAAAGATAAATTCTGTGGGTAAATCTAAATGGTTATTGAAAACACAAATTAATCACATCAAGATAAAATACAGACAGAATTAAAACAACACAATAATGACAATGTGAATAAAAATGAGCTCAACAGACTATTCAGGAGAGGAGGTTAATATCAAATAATACTAGATTTTGATAGTAAAAGATTCATGTTTAAGTAACTTCCAAGTTAGAACAGCAGAACAAACATAAAAAAATAGCATCTAAAACAAGGCAAGAAAGGACAGGAAAAGGTACAAAACAGGCTTGACAGGTAGAAAGTGCTTACTAACAGATTTGAACCTAAATGTCAGTTACTTTGTCAAATGCCAATAGACAGATGCTGTAATCACAAGAAACACACAAGATTTTTAAAAATTCTAGTATATACTGACTGGGCATGGTGGCTCACGCCTGAAATCCCAGCACTCTGGGAGGCCAAGGCAGGTGGATCACAAGGTCAAGAGATGGAGACCATCCTGGCTAACACAGTAAAACCCCGTCTCTACTAAAAATACCAAAAAAATTAGCCAGGCATGTGGCGGGCACCTGTAGTCAGGCTGAGGTGGGAGAATGGCGTTGACACGGGAGGTGGAGCTTGCAGTGAGCTGAGATTGCGCCACTGAACTCCAGCCTGGGCGACAGAGCGAGACTCCAACTCAAGAAAAAAAAATAATAATAATTCTAGTATGTATTGTTGGCAAGAGAATCTTTCAAGACGTAAGTACAGTCATGCCCCATGCAGTGACGTTTCAGTCAACAATGGATCACATATACAACGGTAGTCCCGTAAGATTATAACAGAGCCAGGCACAATGGCTCACACCTGTAACCCCAGCACTTTGGGAGGCCAAGGTGGGCAAATCACTTCAGTCCAAGGGATGGAGACCAGACTAGGCAACGTGGCAAAACCCCATCTCTACACACACACACACACACACACACACACACACACACACATGCCAGGCATAGTGGCAGGCACCTGTAGTCACAATTACTAGGGAGACCGTGAGGATCACTTAAACCCAGGAGGCAGAGGCTGCAGTTAGCCAAGATCGCACCACTGCACTCCAGCCTTGGCCACAGAGTGAGACCCTGTTTCAAAAAAAAAAAAATTATAATGGAGCTAAAAAATTCCTATTGTCTAGTATTTCATAGCCATTTGTGGTGATGCTGGTGTAAACAAACCCACTGTGCTGCAAACAAAACTACTGTGTTCAAAATCATATTATAGTACAGGCCAGGCACGGTGGCTCACGCTTGTAATCCCAGCACTTTGGGAAGCTGACGTGGATGGATCGCCTGAGGTCAGGAGTTCAAGACCAGCCTGGCCAACATGGCGAAACCCTGTCTCTACTTAAAAAAAAAAAAAAATGAGCCAGGCATAGTGGCAGGCGCCTATAATCCCAGCTACTCAGGAGGCTGAGGCAGGAGAATCGCTTGAACCCGGGAGGTGGAGGCTGCAGTGAGACGAGGTCACGCCATTGCACTCCAGCCTGGGTAACGAGGGCGAAACTCCATCTCGGTGTGAGGGGTAGGGGGAGTACAGTACAGGGCGGGCACGGTGGCTCACGTCTGTAATCCCAGCACTTTGGGAGGCCAAGGTGGGTGGATCACGAGGTCAGGAGTTCAAGACCAGCCTGACCAACATGGTGAAAACCCATCTCTACTAAAAATACAAAATAGCCGGGGATGGTGGCACATGCCTGTAATCCCAGCTACCTGGGAGGCTGAGGCAGGAGAATTGCTTGAACCCGGGAGGTACAGGTTGCTGCGAGCCTAGATCGTGCCACTGCACTCCAGCCTGGGAGACAGAGCGAGACCCCGTCTCAAAAAAAAAAAAAAGTATAGTACAATTATGTACAGTACATAGTACTTGACAATAAACAACTATGTTACTGGTTTATGTATTAACTATATGTTTAATCATTAGTCTGTACTCATACTTACTTAAAAAAGAAAAAGTTCAGTGTAAAACAGCCTCTGGCAGGTCCTTCAGGAGGTACTCCAGAAGAAAGCACTGTTATCACAGATGACAACTCCAAATGTGTTATTGCACCTGAAGACCTTTCACTGTGACAAGGTGCCGAGCTGGAAGACAGTGATACAGACGATCTTGAGTATTCGTTTTCTTTTTTTTTTTTTGAGACAAAGTCTTACTCTCTTGTCCCCCAGGCTGGAGCGCAATGGCGCGATCTCGGCTTACTGAAACCTCTGCCTTCCGGGTTCAAGCGATTCTCCTGCCTCAGCCTCCTGAGTACCTGGGATTACAGGTGCCTGCCACCACACCCGGTTACTTCTTGTATTTTTAATAGAGATGGGGTTTCACCATGTTGGCCAGGATGGTCGTGAACTCCTGACCTCAGGTGATCCGCCTGCCTCGGCCTCCTGAAGTGCTGGGATTACAGGCATGAACCACCGCGCCTGGCAAAGTATCTTAGCTTTTAACAAAAAGTTTAAAAAGTAAAAACAAAAGTAATACACTTTTAAAATAGAAAAGGCTTACAAAATAACAATACAGAGGAAGAATTTCTATACATCTGTACAATATGTTTGTGTTTTAAGCTAAGTACTGTAAGAATCAAGAAATTTAAAAATTATGAAGTTAATAAAGTAAAAAAGCTACACAGTTTCTAATATAGATGCAAGAAAAAAGTGTCTTCGCTGTCTGAGTGCAGTAGCAAAGACTAGATTGAAGAATTGGGGGGGTAGGCCGGGCGCAGTGGCTCACACCTGTGATCTCAGCACTTTGTGAGGCCGAGGCGGGTGGATCACGAGGTCAGGAGATTGAGACCATCCTGGCTAACATGGTGAAACCCCATCTCTACTAAAAATACAAAACTTAGCCAGGCATGGTGGCGGGCACCTGTAGTCCCAGCTACTGGGGAAGCTGAGGCAGGAGAACTGTGTGAACCCAGGAGGCGGAGCTTGCAGTGAGCCGAGATAGCGCCACTGCACTCCAGCCCGGGCGACAGAGCAAGACTTCGTCTCAAAAAAAAAAAAAAAAAAAGGCATTTTATAAA
>NW_016806411.1:1204970-1223365 GCF_001698545.2 Rhinopithecus bieti
AAAAAAAAAAAAAAAAAAAAAAAAAAGAATTGCGGGGATGGAAAAGAGTAAGCTAACGTTAATTTATTATTGAAGAAAATTTTTTTCTATAAATTTAATGTAGCCTAGCTGTACAGGGTTTGTACACCGTCTACAATAGTGCACAATAATGTCCTAGGCCTTCACATTCACTCACCACTCACTCACCCAGAGCAACTTACAATCCTGCAAGCTCCATTCATGGTAAGTGGTCTATACAGTTGTACCATTTCTGTATCTTTTATACCATGTTTTCACTGTACTTATAATTACTTACCATTGTGTTCCAACTGTCTACAATATTCAGTTCAGTCACATACTATACAGGTTTGTAACCTAGGAGCAAATAGGCTTATACCATTTAGCCTAAGTGTGTCAAAGGCTACACCATCTAAGTTTTGTGCAAATACATGCTCTAATGCTCACCTAACAATGCATTTCTCAGAACATACTCTCATCATTAAGCAACACATGCTTGAAAAATAAGTAAGACTGAAATTAAAGAGTAAAAAAGGATATACCCTGCACATACTAACCAAAGGAAAACTCTACAGCAACATTAATATCAAGCTAAATAAACTTTACCTCTAATAATACTTCTCCCTTAAAATGAACGCTTAATAGTGGTTTTCTATTTTTTCCCCGCTTTGGAGACAGGGTCTTACTCTGTCACCCAGGCTAAGTGCAGTAGTAAGATCGGGGCTCCTGAGTGCATCCTTCATCTCCCAGGCTCAAGTGATCCACCCACATCACCTTCTCGAGTGGCTGGGACTACAGGTGTGTGCCACCACACACAGCTAATTTTTTTTAATTTTCTGTAGAGATGACGTCTTGCTATGTTGCCCAGGCTGGTCTCAAACTCAAGACTCAAGTGATCCTCCCGCCTCAAGCCTCCCAAACTGCTGGGATTACAGGCATTAGCCATCACACCCAGCCAATAGCGATTTTAAAAGACCTGGTTGATATACAGCTCTAAATACCAATGCATCTAAGAACATACCCTCATACTATGACAATGTACAAAGCACAAAGTATCGGTGCTAAGGAGAAACTGACAAACGCAAAATCAAAGTATTTATATATCTCTTTCAATAACCAATAGAACAAGGTGAAAAGCTTCTGCACAACAAAGCAAACAAATGACAGAGTAAAGAGACAACCTGTTGAATGGGAAATGATGTGTGCAAACTATTCATGACAAAGGACTAAAATCCATAACATGCAACGAGCTCAAATAATCAACAATTAAAAAAAAACAAATACGCCGGGCGTGGTGGCTCAAGCCTGTAATCCCAGCACTTTGGGAGGCCGAGACGGGCGGATCACGAGGTCAGGAGATCGAGACAATTCTGGTTAACCTGGTGAAACCCCATCTCTACTAAAAATACAAAAAATTAGCCGGGTGAGGTGGCAGGCGCCTGTAGTCCCAGCTACTCGGGAGGCTGAGGCAGGAGAATGGCGTAAACCCGGGAGGCGGAGCTTGCAGTGAGCTGAGATCCGGCCACTGCACTCCAGCCCGGGCGACAGAGCGAGACTCCGTCTCAAAAAAAAAAAAAAACAAAACAAATAATCCCACCAAAAAGTGGGCAAAGGCCATCAAAAAACATACAAATGGCCAAATGATATACGAAAAAATGCTCACATCAGTAATCACCAGGTAAATGCAAATAGAAACTACAATGAGATAGCACCTGATCAATTAGGATAACTATTATCAAAAACACAAACAACAGACGCTGGCAAGGATGTGGAGAAAAGGGAATTCTTACACACTGGGAATGGAAATTAGTAAACCTATTACGAAAAACAGTACAGAAATTTCTCACAACACTAAAAATAGAACTACCACATGATCCAGCAATCCCACTATTGGCTATTTATCCAAAGGAAAAGAAATTAGTATATCGAAGGGATACGAACACTCACCTGTTTATCACAGCACTATTTACAAAAGCAAAGATACGGAATCAACCCAAGTATCCATGGATGAGCAGAGAGATAAAGAAAACGTGGCGTATAAACACAATGGAAGGCCATTCAGCCAGAAAGAAGAATGAAATCATGTTTGCAGCAACATGGATGAAGCTGGAGGTCATTATGTTAAGTGAAATAAGCCAGGCCAGGCACAGAAAGACAAATACCATATGTTCTCACAAATACATGGGAGCTAAAAAAAAAAAGTTAACCTCATGGAAATAGAGAAAACAATGACAGGTATCAGAGGCTGGGAAGGGATGGGGGGTGAGGAAGACAGGTTGGTTAATGGGTACAAACATACAGTTAGAAAGTTCTAATGTTCTATAGCAGAGTAGGGTCACCATAGTTAGCAAATATATACTGTATATTTCAAAGTAGCTAAAAGAGAAGGCTTGAAATGTTACCAGCACACAGAAATTATATATACTCAGCCAGGCATGGTAGTTCACACCTGCAATCCCAGCACTTTGGGAGGCTGAGGCAGGTGGATCACTGAGGTCAGGGGATCCAGACCAGCCTGGCCAACATGGTGAAACCCTGTCTCTACTAAAAATACAAAAATTAGCCCAGCATGGTGGCACACACCTGTAATCCCAGCTTACTCAGGAGGCTGAGGCGAGAGAATTGCTTGAACCCAGGAGCCAGGAGGTTCCAGCAAGCCGAGATCGCACCACTGCACTCCAGCCTGGGCAACAGAGCGAGACTCCGTCTCAAAAACAAAAAAAGATAAATACTCAAGGTGATGGATGCTCCAGGTACCCTGACTTGATCATTATACATTCTATGCATGTAACAAGTATTCGTATGTATCCCATAAAGATGTAAAATATTATGCAATAAAAGGAAAAAATAAGAATTTAGCAATGTATTTCTATGCAAAGTCTTAAAACATAACATCTCAACATAAGCGAGAACGTAAGTTCCACAATTTGTGTCTCTCATTAAATGTTACATTTTTCGTGTAATAAAGTAGGCCCTTGGCCCTCTTATCCCTTGAATTCCACATCTGTGGATTCAACTAACCTCAGATTTTAAAAATCTTGGGAAAAAATGGTTTCATCTGTACCAAACACAAACTTTTTTCCTTGTAGTTATTCCCTAAACAATACAGTATAACCATTTGTATAGCATTTACACTGTATTACATACTACGAGTAATTCAGAGATTAAAGTATACAGAAAGATGTGCATAGATTATATGCAAATACTACACCATTTTATATAAGAAACTTGAGCATCCATGGATTTTGGTATCCAAGGGGGGCGGGGGGTGAGGAGTAGGTCCTGGAACCAATTCCCTAATATGGAGGGATGGCTGTATGAATTTTTTTTCCTATCAAACTCTTATTGTTAACAGTGGCAGAATATTCCAGTGTATGTGTATGATGGTCATTTACTCTGTCTTAACTCCATTATTGGACAGTTGTTTCTGATTTTTCTCAATTACAAACACTGATACAATGAAAAACCTTACACATACATATTTGTATACTGTCCAAATTTACCTATACAATAAAATCCTAGCAGTGCAACTGCTGGATCAACAGAGTACATACATTTTAAATTCTGTTTTAGTGTAGCTATCCTCCAAAGAGGTCCTAGCAAAGTACAGTTTCACCAACGATGCAAGTTATTTATTTAAGGGCTATGCATTTAGGTGAACCTTTCCTTATGAACTAATATTTTATTAGTCTCGCTCTGCTGCCCAGGCTGGCTCACTGCATTTAGGTGAACCTTTCCTTATGAACTAATATTTTATTAGTCTCGCTTTGTTGCCCAGGCTGGCTCACTGCAGCCTCAACTTCCCCAGCTCAACTGATCCTCCCACTTCAGCCTCCCACGTAAATGAAACTACAGGCACAAGCCACCACATCCAGCTAATTATTCTTTTTTTTTTCTTGAGGCGGAGTGTCACTCTGTCACCCCAGCCGGAGTGCAGTGGCACGATCTTCGCTCACTGCAACCTCTGCCTCCTGGGCTCAAGCAATTCTCCTGCTTCAGCCTGCCAAGTAGCTGGGATTAAGGCATGGGCCATGATGTCCGGTTAATTTTTATATTTTTAGTAGAGATGGGGTATCGCCATGTTGGCCAGGCTGGTCTCAAATTCCTGACCTCAGGTGATCCGCCTGCCTTGGCCTCCCAAAGTGCTGGGATTACAGGTATTAGCCACCATGCCAGGCCAAATATACACTCTCATACAAGGTGAGTGCCTGTTTCTCGTTAGGTGGGAAAAAATCTAATTGAGGCATCAGGCCTTGTGGGATGGGCCTCAGCCAATCAATCCAACTGTTAAGAGCCCTTTCTAACCCCTTGAACTATAACACTGAATCCAGAACCTCTACTTAGTGAGCCCATATCAATAAATTCTGCCTGACCCAACTTAATGTTCCTTCCTCTAAAACACTACATTCCTAAGCTCCATTGCCACAAATACTCCTCCAGGCTCCTGACTATATAGTGGCAAAACTACACAATCTTTCGGAGTGTAGCATACCTTTCTCATGGGTCACCTCACTCTCCGGGGCCTGCTGCCAACTACAGTCCAGTCACAGATCCACAAGAAAGAAGGATTACAGGGCAGATTATCAGAAAGACAGTACCGTGCAGAGCAACTACCCAAAGGGAGGCCAATTACAGGTTTTTCAGGCAAACAGAGATTAAGTTCCTCTGAAAAGGGTTGGAAACGCTGCTTCTCTGGCAAAGGTAGCAGAGCAGCACTTAAGGATTGAAGGTTTCCAGCTTAAACAGACTCTGACCATATGCCTCCAATCCAATTTTCAGGATTCCATTCCTACCAATCAATGATCTCACCCACAAATTGAGAATTACATTTGCATTTTTAGAGCAGCCACAGAAAACTTCAGGTCCCTTGCATGCAACCCGAGCTAAAAATTCAAAAGCCTGAGCTCATCATTCTGTTTTGTCTGGTTTGAACTTGGCTAAGCTGAACTATATTCCCCCGAATTTCCTTTCCTTTATGTCTCCTTGCATGGCTCACAGAGATTCTTGTGCAGCAGGTGAAGGGTGCAGGAGATGAAGCAACCACCCTGCAGCCTGCACACACTGTTGCTGCTCATCTTCTGACTCACCCCATTCTCATGTGAGGCAGTGGTTGGCCGAGAATCACAGCTGCATCCACTCCACCTTCCTCTGGGTTCTCCTTAAGCTTCTCTGCTCCTGGGCTACATGTACCAAGGATCCAACTCTTGCAGGCCACCCACACAAGCAGGAACAAAGGCAACTAGAACTAGCATGGTTTCCATGTACCTTGCCTGTGGCCTCCTGTGTCATCTTCTTCCCCACTTCACATCCATCGTTCTTTCTCAAACGACTGCCCTGTGGACTTCAAACTCCAGCATCAAGCACAAAGACAACAGCCTAATAGAAACTGCTTGGCCAGCTTCTACACTGTGTGAACTCAAGTCACTGTAACACATGCTTTAATACATACACAGACATATTTCATATGTTTTTCTTTATCCATCCTAGTGGTTTCATTTTTCTAAACCTTATGAGGTCCTGAAAAGAAATTACAATTGCAAATCAACAAGGCCAGGTTCAGTGGCTCACGCCTGTAATCCTAGCACTTTGGGAGGCCAAGGCAAGTGGATCACCTGAGGTCAGGAGTTTGAGACCAGCCTGACCAACATGGAGAAACCCCGTCTCTACTAAAAATACAAAATTAACCGGTGTGGTGGTGCATGCCTGTAGTCCCAGCTACTCAGGAGGCTGACGCAGGAGAATCGCTTGATTCCAGGAGGCGGAGGTTGTAGTGAGCCAACATTGTGCCACTGCACTCCAGCCTGGGCAACAAGAGCGAAACACCCTCTCAAAATAAATAAATAAAAGTCAACAAACTGTTACTTAATAATCACTGTATGACAAATACCTGTGCAGCAGACAAGACATTTAACCAACTGGACAGCCTCAATTTCCTTATGATTTAATTCTAGCTACTGCACAGGGTAGCTTGAGTCCTCACAATCCAGACATTGAGCTAGATACCAGAAAAGTAATTACGGGCAAAAACAGGAACGGTTCTGCTTTCATGAAACTCAGCCTTTGTGGGAAAACTAAAATTAATTAAATCACACAAACTAATATAACACCGTAATTCTGATAAGCACCAAGAGGACCTGACTGCAGAAGGGTCAAGAAAAAACTTCAAGAACTTCAGACAGCCGGGCACGGTGGCTCATGCCTGTAATCCCAGCACTTTGGGAGGCCGAGGCAGGTAGATAGCTTGAGTCCAGGAGCTCAAGACCAGCCTGGGCAACAAGGCAAAATCCTGTCTCTACTAAAAATACCACAATAAACTAGCCAGGCATGGTGGCACATGCCATAGTCTCAGCTATTCAGGAGGCTGAGATGGGAAGATCACCTGAGCCCAGGGAGGTCGAGGCTGCAATGAGCCAAAACTGTGCCACCGCACTATAGCCTAAGTAATAGGAGTGAGACCTTGTCTCAAAAAAACAACTTCAGGCCAGGCACAGTGGCTCACACCTGTAATCTCAGCACTTTGGGAGGCAGAGGAGGGCAGATCACTTGAGGTCAGGAGATGAAAACCAGCCTGGCCAACACGGTGAAACCCTGTCTCTACTAAAAATACAAAAAATTAGCCGGGTGCGGTGGCAGGCNGCCTCAACTTCCCCAGCTCAACTGATCCTCCCACTTCAGCCTCCCACGTAAATGAAACTACAGGCACAAGCCACCACATCCAGCTAATTATTCTTTTTTTTTTCTTGAGGCGGAGTGTCACTCTGTCACCCCAGCCGGAGTGCAGTGGCACGATCTTCGCTCACTGCAACCTCTGCCTCCTGGGCTCAAGCAATTCTCCTGCTTCAGCCTGCCAAGTAGCTGGGATTAAGGCATGGGCCATGATGTCCGGTTAATTTTATATTTTAGTAGAGATGGGGTATCGCCATGTTGGCCAGGCTGGTCTCAAATTCCTGACCTCAGGTGATCCGCCTGCCTTGGCCTCCCAAAGTGCTGGGATTACAGGTATTAGCCACCATGCCAGGCCAAATATACACTCTCATACAAGGTGAGTGCCTGTTTCTCGTTAGGTGGGAAAAAATCTAATTGAGGCATCAGGCCTTGTGGGATGGGCCTCAGCCAATCAATCCAACTGTTAAGAGCCCTTTCTAACCCCTTGAACTATAACACTGAATCCAGAACCTCTACTTAGTGAGCCCATATCAATAAATTCTGCCTGACCCAACTTAATGTTCCTTCCTCTAAAACACTACATTCCTAAGCTCCATTGCCACAAATACTCCTCCAGGCTCCTGACTATATAGTGGCAAAACTACACAATCTTTCGGAGTGTAGCATACCTTTCTCATGGGTCACCTCACTCTCCGGGGCCTGCTGCCAACTACAGTCCAGTCACAGATCCACAAGAAAGAAGGATTACAGGGCAGATTATCAGAAAGACAGTACCGTGCAGAGCAACTACCCAAAGGGAGGCCAATTACAGGTTTTCAGGCAAACAGAGATTAAGTTCCTCTGAAAAGGGTTGGAAACGCTGCTTCTCTGGCAAAGGTAGCAGAGCAGCACTTAAGGATTGAAGGTTTCCAGCTTAAACAGACTCTGACCATATGCCTCCAATCCAATTTTCAGGATTCCATTCCTACCAATCAATGATCTCACCCACAAATTGAGAATTACATTTGCATTTTAGAGCAGCCACAGAAAACTTCAGGTCCCTTGCATGCAACCCGAGCTAAAATTCAAAAGCCTGAGCTCATCATTCTGTTTTGTCTGGTTTGAACTTGGCTAAGCTGAACTATATTCCCCGAATTTCCTTTCCTTTATGTCTCCTTGCATGGCTCACAGAGATTCTTGTGCAGCAGGTGAAGGGTGCAGGAGATGAAGCAACCACCCTGCAGCCTGCACACACTGTTGCTGCTCATCTTCTGACTCACCCCATTCTCATGTGAGGCAGTGGTTGGCCGAGAATCACAGCTGCATCCACTCCACCTTCCTCTGGGTTCTCCTTAAGCTTCTCTGCTCCTGGGCTACATGTACCAAGGATCCAACTCTTGCAGGCCACCCACACAAGCAGGAACAAAGGCAACTAGAACTAGCATGGTTTCCATGTACCTTGCCTGTGGCCTCCTGTGTCATCTTCTTCCCCACTTCACATCCATCGTTCTTTCTCAAACGACTGCCCTGTGGACTTCAAACTCCAGCATCAAGCACAAAGACAACAGCCTAATAGAAACTGCTTGGCCAGCTTCTACACTGTGTGAACTCAAGTCACTGTAACACATGCTTTAATACATACACAGACATATTTCATATGTTTTCTTTATCCATCCTAGTGGTTTCATTTTCTAAACCTTATGAGGTCCTGAAAAGAAATTACAATTGCAAATCAACAAGGCCAGGTTCAGTGGCTCACGCCTGTAATCCTAGCACTTTGGGAGGCCAAGGCAAGTGGATCACCTGAGGTCAGGAGTTTGAGACCAGCCTGACCAACATGGAGAAACCCCGTCTCTACTAAAATACAAAATTAACCGGTGTGGTGGTGCATGCCTGTAGTCCCAGCTACTCAGGAGGCTGACGCAGGAGAATCGCTTGATTCCAGGAGGCGGAGGTTGTAGTGAGCCAACATTGTGCCACTGCACTCCAGCCTGGGCAACAAGAGCGAAACACCCTCTCAAAATAAATAAATAAAAGTCAACAAACTGTTACTTAATAATCACTGTATGACAAATACCTGTGCAGCAGACAAGACATTTAACCAACTGGACAGCCTCAATTTCCTTATGATTTAATTCTAGCTACTGCACAGGGTAGCTTGAGTCCTCACAATCCAGACATTGAGCTAGATACCAGAAAAGTAATTACGGGCAAAACAGGAACGGTTCTGCTTTCATGAAACTCAGCCTTTGTGGGAAAACTAAAATTAATTAAATCACACAAACTAATATAACACCGTAATTCTGATAAGCACCAAGAGGACCTGACTGCAGAAGGGTCAAGAAAAAACTTCAAGAACTTCAGACAGCCGGGCACGGTGGCTCATGCCTGTAATCCCAGCACTTTGGGAGGCCGAGGCAGGTAGATAGCTTGAGTCCAGGAGCTCAAGACCAGCCTGGGCAACAAGGCAAAATCCTGTCTCTACTAAAATACCACAATAAACTAGCCAGGCATGGTGGCACATGCCATAGTCTCAGCTATTCAGGAGGCTGAGATGGGAAGATCACCTGAGCCCAGGGAGGTCGAGGCTGCAATGAGCCAAAACTGTGCCACCGCACTATAGCCTAAGTAATAGGAGTGAGACCTTGTCTCAAAAAAACAACTTCAGGCCAGGCACAGTGGCTCACACCTGTAATCTCAGCACTTTGGGAGGCAGAGGAGGGCAGATCACTTGAGGTCAGGAGATGAAAACCAGCCTGGCCAACACGGTGAAACCCTGTCTCTACTAAAAATACAAAAAATTAGCCGGGTGCGGTGGCAGGCGCCTGCAGTCCCAGCTACTCAGGAAGCTGAGGCAGAAGAATCGCTTTAACCGGGAGGTGGAGGTTGCAGTGAGCCAAGATCGCACCACTGCACTCCAGCCTGGGCAACAGACTCCATCTCAAAAAAAAAAAAAAATTAGCCAGGCGTGGTGGCACACACCTGTAGTCCCAGCTACTTGGGAGACTGAGGACGGAGAATCGCTAGAACCTGGGAAGCGGAGGCTGCAGTGAGCTGAGATCGCACCACTGCACTCCAGCCTGGGCAACAGAGCAAGACTCTGTCTGGAAAATGAAAAAAAAAAAGTTCAGGCAACCGATGCTTGTTGGAGTAGATGATGAATATCAGTATACTCCAATCTCTTTATCTTATGAAAATTTGCAAGCATGCACACAGAAAATTTCATTAAAAAGTGATGCTTGAGCCAAACTCTAAAGACCAAGAATAACTGTTAACAAAGAAAGGCATTCCAGGCAGAAGAAAAGAACAAGTGCCAAGATTCCTGGTGGAGAAGATGGAGGAGAAGATTCCAGGAGAATGAAGGAGGCCCCATACAGCTGGAGCAAAGAAAGCAAGGGGGAAACTAGTACAAGATGAGGCTGAGGCCCAAAAGTAATTAGTCATGCACCACCTAATAACGTTTCTGTCAACAACAGACCCATAAATCAGTGGATCCATATCATGAGGCTGTTTTAAGCTAAGTGCTATTTAAAAAGACAAAAGTTAAAAAAAAAAAAAGTTTAAAACTTGTTAAAAACTTACAGTAAGCCAGGGTTAATTACTGAAGAAACTTTTTATAAATTTAGTGTAGACTAACTGTAGTGTAGACTAACTGTAGTGTTTACATACAGTCTACAGTAATGAACAGTAATATTCTAGGCCTTCACATTCACTCACCACTCACTCACAGACTCAACCCAGTGCAACTTCCAGTCCTGCCAGCTCCATTCATGCTAAGCGCCCTACACAGGCATTCCATTCATCTTTTATACCATGTTTCTACTGTACTTTCTCTGTGCTTAGGTATGTTTAGATATATAAATACTTACCACTGTGTTCCAACAGTCTACAGTATTCAGTTCAGTCACATAATGTACAGGTTTGTAGCCTAGGAGCAGTAAGCCATACTACATAGCCTAGGTGCCAGCAGGTTGTCCCATATAGGTCTCTGTAAGTACACTCTATGAGGTACACAATGAGGTTCTCTGAATGTATCCCCATTGTTAAGGGATGTAAAACTATATGTATACCAAATATATGTGTACTCTTGAGGCTACTCTATAAACTTTTGTCCTTAAGGCACTGGAAAGCCATTCGGAGTTTTTTTTGTTTTGTTTTGTTTTCTGACACGGAGTCTCACTCTGTTGACCAGTCTGGAGAGCAGGGGCATGATCTCAGCTAATTGCAGCCTCCACCTCCCAGGTTCAAGCAATTCTCCTGCCTCAGCCTCCTGAGTAGCTGGGATTACAGGCATGCACTACCACGCCTGGCTAATTTTTGTATTTTTAGTAGAGATGGAGTTTCACCATGTTGGCCAGGCTGGTCTCAAACTTCTGGCTTCAGGTAATCTGCCCACCTCAGCCTCCCAAAGTGCTGGCATTACAGGTGTGAACCACCATGCCTGCCCGGCCACCATTTAGAGTTTTAAGTAAAAGGCTGACATGGTAAGATCTGCCTTTTAAAATGTAATTTTTTTTTTTGAGATGGAGTCTCACTCTGTCACCCAGGCTGGAGTACAACAGGGTGATCTCGGCTCACTGCAAGCTCCGCCTCCCAAGGTTCAAGTGATTCTCATTAGGAGTAGCTGGGATTACAGGCGCATGCCACCATGCCTGGCTAATTTTTGTATTCTTAGTAGAGATGGGTTTTTGCTGTTATTGTTTTTGAGATGGAGTCTCCCTCTGTCGCCCAGGCTGGAGTGCAGTGGCGCAATCTCAGCTCACAGTCTCTGCCTCCCGGTTTAAGCAATTTTCTTGCCTCAGCCTCCCGAGTAGCCGGGATTACAGGCACGCACCACCACGTCCAGCTAATTTTTGTATTTTTAGTACAGATGGGGTATCACCATGTTGGTCAGGCTGTTCTCGAACTCCTGACCTCATGATCCACCCACCTCAGCCTCCCAAAGTGCTGGGATTACAGGCATGAGCCACCACGCCCAGCCTGAAAATGTTATTTTTTAAGGCTGTATTGGTGCCTGACGCCTGTAATCCCAAGATTTTGGGAAGCCCAGGTGAAAGGACTGCTTGGGGTCAGGAGTTCAAGATCATCCTGGGCAACACTGTGAGACCTCATCTCTACAAAAAAAAAGTTTTAAAAAGAAAATATGCCGGGCGCGGTGGCTCAAGCCTGTAATCCCAGCACTTTGGGAGGCCGAGACGGGCGGATCACGAGGTCAGGAGATCGAGACCATCCTGGCTAACACGGTGAAACCCCGTCTCTACTAAAATACAAAAAACTAGCCGGGCGAGGTGGCAGGCGCCTGTAGTCCCAGCTACTCGGGAGGCTGAGGCAGGAGAATGGCGTAAACCTGGCAGGCGGAGCTTGCAGTGAGCTGAGATCCGGCCACTGCACTCCAGCCTGGGCGACAGAGCGAGACTCCGTCTCAACAACAACAACAACAAAAAAAAAAAAAAAAAAAAAAAGAAAATATAACTGTTTTGCCACTAACAAAATCACAAATGTGTTTACCTTTCACCCCACAATCTATCTTAAAGCTGTAAGTGCACAAATACAAAACATTATACCCACAAGGTTATTCATTGCTGCAATATTTATAACAGCCAAGAGAACATAAACAACCCAAATGTTCATCAATAGGAGATGAGTTGCAAGCACAAAAGAATGCACTTCCACAAAGCGATCTCCAGAATGTATTAAAATAAAGCAGAGCAGTGTGCATCGAATGCTGCCTACTGTGTAAGAAAGGGAAATAAAAATATACACATACACTTGCATTTGCAAAAATGAAATATCAGAAGAATAAAGCAGAAACAACTGGGGCAGGATAGAAATTAGTGGAGGGACAGAATTAAAATGAAGCTGTGAACATAACTTTTTAATACTGATTGGGTTTTTTAACTACATAAATGTTCACATAAATGTTCTACATGTTAAAAAATACATTAAATGAAAAACTAAAGCAATTCTTAAAGGAAGAATTTCAGGCAAACAAACCAAATTAATTATCAAACACAAAATCAGAGAAATGCTTTTCAAATGGCCTTACAAATCAGAATGTCAACTGTACATGCTTATGTGGATACATTTTAAGAACAAAAAGAACCATAACCAAACATAAACCTAGAGTTGCTTGTTATTAGTGTTATTTTCAAACTACTACATTACTATAAGATAATGCAATTACATTAATGCTGCTAAGAATGTAAATTTTCAACGTTAGAAAAAAAGGATAAGCTCATAGTAAAAACTCTGTGATGTTAAATTCGAACTGGAAATACCAATATAAAAATCAAAATCTGTATGTTTCCCATGGCTGTCCTATAAAAGCATGGGCATCCTAACAGTAAGAACATATAACAATTTAGATTTTTGTATCTAAATTCTACTGCTCAATAAAACAAGCTGCAAGAAACGGCTCATAGGTATTTGGCAGAAAAGCACAAAGTGAACCTCAGACTTCTCGTGTCAGAAAGCAAGAAAAGCTTCAGAGATTACGTGTCACATCAAAGCAAAGAGAACTAGGTTGAAAGGACCTCAACACGTCCAAGTTGTGACAAGTTACGGAAAAACAGTGAGTATTTGATTAAAACACATTGGATAAGGCCAGATGTGGTGGCTCACGCCTATAATCCCAGCACTTTGGGAGGCTGAGGTGGGAGGATTACTTGAGATCAGGAGTTTGAGACCAGGTGGACCAACAAGGTAAAACCCCGTCTTACGAAAAACACAAATTAGCCAGGTATGGTGGTGCATGCCTGTAATCCCAGCTGCTTGGGAGGCTGAGCCAGGAGAACAGCTTGAACCCAGGAGGTGGAGGTTGTAGTAAGCCAAGGTCCCACCACTGCACTCCAGCCTGGGTGACAGAGCAAGACTCTTTCTCAAAACTAAAAACACAAAAACACACACTGCATGCATAAAAACTCATGGGTCTACAATGATGCTCAAGAGAGAAAGAAAAAAGAAAGTAATTCAAACCCCTACCTCCAAAAAAAAAAAAAAATCAGGCCAGGCGAAGTAACTGACACCTGTAATCCCAGCACTTTGGGAGGCCGAGGTGGGCGCATCACGATGTCAAGACATCGAGGCCATCCTGGCCAACATGGTGAAACCCCCATCCATACTAAAAATACAAAAATTAGCTGGTTGTGGTGGCGCACGCCTGTAGATCCAGCTATTAAGAGGCTGAGGCAGGAGAATCACTTGAATCCAGGAGGCGGAGGTTGCAGTGAGCCAAGATTGCTCCACTGCACTCCAGCCTGGCGACAGAGCGAGATTTCGCCTCAAAAAAAAAAAAAAAAAACCCCAAAGTACGAAAAAGGGACATTCTTTTCTCTCCTTGTGGCCTGTGTCAGGTTAAGTAATAGTAATTCACACATATGATGTGTTAAATAATGTAAAGACAGGCCCAAGCATAAACAACTACAAAGAAACATAATCTAGTTTTTAAAAAAAATCTGCCTATTTTGTTAACATGCTACTATAATCTAACATCTCAAATGGTATAAAGATGCCTTACGAGTCTTTTCATCTATTCTCTCAACCTTTGGATAAAATATTCACATTGAATAAATCCTTCCTCCTCCCCTCCCTTCAGGGAAAAAAAAAAAAAGGCACATTTAACGTAACATTAAATATTCTGAGTTCAGACCAATACCCCATGTCTCAAATGACTTCACCAGCTTCTCTAACAGACTAGACTCTGGAGATTAAAGATCCTACGCAGGCAAATTTCTCTAACCCACCTTTCAAACTGTTCTAAAACACAGGTCCAATCCTGTCCCCGCCTTTCAATGGCTTCCCCCTACCTATAAATTCAACACCAACCACCTTAATGTTATATGCAGAATTTAAAATGTGGCCCCCAAATTCACCTCTAGACAGATCAGCCGTAGGAAAGAAACTACAGGTGGTGTAGGCAGTGGTGACATCATCATCAATATCAACTGGGCATTTACTGTATACCAGGAGCCTATGAATCATTTTACTTCATTTAAGCTCACCCCAATGAGGTAGGTGTTCTCGGCCCCTGCTATACGTAAACACACTCACAAAAGAGGATAGAAGATAGATAGATAGTAGGTAGGTAGGTAGGAAATAGAAAAAGAAAGATGAGGGAGGGAGGGAGGGAGGGAGGGAGGGAAGGGAGGGAAGGAAGGGAAGGAAGGAAGGAAGGAAGGAGGGAGGGAGGAAGGAAAAGAGATTAGAGAAGAGAAGAGAAGAGAAGAGAAGAGAAGAGAAGAGAAGAGAAGAGAAAAGAAGGGGCTAACTTTTGGCTGGGAATGAAATCCCCGATGGCCTCTGCTTCTGCTTTCCTGTCCATCCAGATGTCTTTCCTCTCCCATTCTGATATTCTGTAGAATCACCTTCTCTTCCCAGATACCCTTCAGCACAGAATTCCCTCATTATATGCATGTGTATCTCCTCTATCAGACTATAAAGTCTGTAAGGATACATCTGTGTTTATATATTTAGCCAAACATGACTTGTTCTATAAAGGGTTTATGGCAATTTTAAGGTCACGAATAGGTTCCCAGTAAAGGTGTAATTTAAAATTAAATTGGACTGAATACTGACGCACAACTAAGCCAACTGTTTACTTCACAATAAAAAAATGCTAACAACTACAGCAAAGTTCAAAAGCAGAAAGGAGAAGGAAATCGACATCTACTGGCGTCAGCTGCTGTATTTCAGGAACTGTACTGAAAACTCTATAAATCCATTTCACGTAATTCTCAGAACAGACTTACACCATAGGTTTTATCCCAGTTTATAGTTAAGGAATTGAAGGTTTTAAAAGGCTTTGCGGGTTGGCTCTTTCACCATTACTTGCTGGAGTTTGGGTTTGCAGGCTTTCTGGATCATAGATTTCTTTCCAGGCTACCTTGCAGCAATTTGTGAACTGGCATCACTTTCCGCTGGGTCCCAAAGATCCAGGAAGAGCTTAGTGCTGTTGACTAGACCTCGGATGGACCCACCACAAAAGTTTAACCCAACCTTGACCCCAGAATCTTCACAAATGCTCACTGAAGAAAATTCCCAGGACGACTCAGGGGCCTTTCTTCTGCTCAGAGATTTCAATAAAGAACTTTAGTAACATGACTTTCAACCCTAGGACCTTCCCTTCTACCAGGAGATTCATTCCAAAAACTGGATAGAAGAGAAACAACCTTCCAGGACACCAGAGATGGCTTGCTATCTATGCAGAAAGAAAGTATGGTAAAATTGAGATCCCTGTTACTCAACAGATGTTCTTGGCTTGAAAAACAACTAGACACAGGGCCAAAGGGAGAATTCAGAATGAATCAAGAAGGCAGCCATTCAAACGAGCTGCAGTTTCTGTGTCACAGACAGCCTGAGAATGCTAGAACAGGGAATCATGACACCAAGCCACTTCAACCATAAACTGTCATTCTTGTACTTTTTTTCTTGCTGATAATTTTATGCATTCGGTTGAGAAACCTACTCTATGCTAGAACAGCCTGTATACCAGTAATTCTGATGAAGAGTTCTGGAATTTTTTTTTGGTGTATTTTCATTTCTGCCATGATACCAGTAATTTATAAGAGATCCATGTAGCTTGAATGTATTTGAGTAACTTCAACATACTTTAGCTCTCCTCTCTGATGTGACCCAAAGAGCCAGTAGGTCCTAAATGTCCTTTGTGTGTCAGAAGCCTGAAGTCAGTGAGATGAAGTCCAACATCAAGAATTTAAGTAAAGCAACTTGTGGGGCAAGAATGTAAAGAAAACACTGGGTAGTTTGGCAAGAGCATAATTATTGAATTTTCTGGTTTTCAAAAATGTGAACTCCAATAAAAGGATCTTCAATGTGCTATTTTTGCAATTTTCAGTAACAAATGTGTGTATAGAGAAAATAAAACTGACATATTCGAGTAGCTTTAAAAAAAAACTTTCTTTAAAAAAAAGGCTGCATGATGAATCAGTTATGTGGCTTTGGACCAGTAAGGAGTCAATTTCAACCCAGATTGTTCTGACTTGGAAGGCCATTGTGACTCCATATCAAACTCCAGACTACACTGTTTTCACAATACCATAATATCTTCTAAACTGAACAAAATACTTGCACGAAATAGTTGATTCTCTTCTTCCAGTTTCTTTTCATTCATGGAAAGGGAAAGAAGACACATTGAATTAAAAGTCCAGCAAATATAAATACAGTATTAACATTTAAATGCTTTCTCAGTAAATATTTTAAAGGATAAACCAAAAGAATTATATATCGAACATACTAGAAAAAAGATGCTAGCAATTAAGGAGTGCAACCAGTAACGTTATAACTAAGTGCAATCAGGTAAGTCACTCGGAAGTGAAAACCACCTAAATTTCTGTCAATAAAAACCAAATTAATAACTCTCATCAATATGATAGCCAAATTTGAGACACTACCCACAAAATGCAGAGGGGCACACATTAACCACATCAATATTGTGATCCCTCAGTCCACAAGGCAGACATACAATTATCTGAGATACACTGTAAGGACACCAATAACCAACATATGGCATAGCAATGGCTGTTCCAGGGAACATCCATTTTCACTGTTCCCTGGATTTCAGGCACAAAAAGATGACTGAAGACATATACTGGCCCTTTTGCCTTGACCCAATTCATAACCATTGTAAAAGTAACCATTTCGCTACTCAAAAGATTATAAAGAAATTCTATTTTTCGTAAGAATCTACGATCTACTAGCACACACATACTGTACCTTAATATATAATTATCAAATCTGATAACGAACGTTCTGCAAATTACCAGCTACTACAATATTTTGGTGTTTGCCTTTTAACTAAAGCTGGGGGGGAGTAGGGAGGTTGGAAGAACACTCATTTTACTTGCCCTTTCCAAAATTTCACTTCAAAAGAGTGTTTAAAAACTCAGTATGTCCAGATATAAATCTCCAAGCTTAATTTACACTGCTTAACAAAAGCGATGTAGAAAGCAATTACTGTACCCTCCATCAATCCTTTCGGATTGCATAGAATTCCTTCCAGAAAATTCCAATAGAAAAAAAGTTAGACAGGTATTTGCGTTTTGGTGCGTAAGTCGTCTTTGGCACACGTCACGTAGCGTGAAATCCTTTAAGACGTTTAAATTTGTTCCTGGTATTGTTTTGTGATGAACGTGATAAAATAGTCAAACAATCCATATTTACCAAGAGTAAAAACACTTCCACCACGCACGGAAAATCTCTCCAAAACACAAAATCTGATTCAAAAATTATAAATAAAAAGAGAATAAATGTAAAAGCAAATGCATAAACAAACTTCGAAATGCGTATGCGATGACATTACTGAAGCCATTACTCAAAACGAACCTCTGTAAAATCGAGAACGCACAATCAATGCAATAAGATGCTCGAGAAAGCCAAACCCGAGGCGCTGCGCAGTTCCCGCATCACACAATTCATTTCAACACATTCCTTGACGAATACATCCAAGGTCACTCACGATGGAGAGGAGAGTGCCTCTCTCTCTCCAGAGCACGCAACCCGTTCGCCGCGCCCCCACGGAGGGCGGCGAGGAGACGGGCGCATCAGGAAAGGGGCTGCGCGGGCGCGAGGACTGGCCGGTGGGCGTTCCGGCGCCGCGGAAACCCGCGCATCCGCGGAGCCTGCAACTTGCAAGATCCGCGGCCATCCCCCCGGGCCTGGGAGGGGTGGCCCGAAGGCAGGCCCGCGTCCCCGGGGTGACCCGACCCGCCGCGCCGGGGTCCCGCCCCTCCCCCCGCCCC
>NW_016806411.1:1226968-1256183 GCF_001698545.2 Rhinopithecus bieti
CGCGGTCCCTCTCACCTGGCTGGCGGCAGGGCGGGGCCCGAGACCGGGAATGCCAGGTGCGCGAGGTGAATGGGCGGTGGCAGGCGCGCGGAGCCCGGGCGCCTGAGGGGGCGCAACTTCTCCCGGAAGGCACGCAGCCTCAGAAGGACTTCGTTTTTGCGCAGTAGGACGTTGAAGAAAGGACAAGCCCCCTTTGTCCTGGGACGTAAGCCGCAAGTGGTCCTGAGTAGTGCACACCGCGAAGACTGAGGAAGCTGGATCACAGGGCTGGGCCGTGAGCCCTGAACCTTGGAGAACGCCGCATTACTGCTCCAGCGCGCCGGTTCAGGACCGCGGGACGCGAGCCCTTTAAAAGGATGGATTTGCTTCCTGTGACTCCCTGGAAGAGACGTCTTCACCACCGCACTGCGTAGAGGCCGGCGTCGTCGCCCGCTCACCTCGCTTGCTGCCTCCCCGCACAAAGCCCAGCCCAGGTAGCTCAGGTTAGCTGGAGCCCCGGAGCCTCACCTACAAATACCTGGCCTGGCCTAGGTTGTGTGGGGACGGGATGTGGCTTCTGCAAGCCCAGAAACCTGTTTCCACTCCCCCACCAGAAATGGAAGTCACCCAGCTCTACTCGCAAGGTTAGGAGCCAAAAATTCCCATGATCGCACGCGAATTCATTTGACTTCCGTTTCAGTTAAGATGCCTTTTCAGCATTTTGTTGCTTGTTTGCAGGAGAAGGGAGAGAGGTAGCGTCAAGAATAGTTTTTACTCCTGCAGAGTCGAGTGCAGGACTTGAAGGCTGAGTTCAGGCACTCTCCCCTCCCCGCTAGCCCCGTGTCCTGGAGCAGGTCACTGACCCGGTTCCTCGAGTGCGACAGCGCAGCCTCGTAATAAACCGCCTCCCAAAGCGTTGTCAGATCAAATTTCAGAACATGTTATTGGAAAGCACCTTAAACACTCTAAACTGCAGCACAATTATTAGCAATACTCTTTGGGGTTTGAATGGCACCTTTTCTTCCAAATAAGATTGATAGATGCCTACTCAAACAAATTGAAGTGCTTGTCTCAGATGACACACTTGGCAGGCATGGGACGTTCACAGGCCAACTAGAGGGCTAATTTCAATACTGAGATATAAAAGTGTATCGCTGTACTTACAAGTTCCCAAGTGTTGAGAAATTACTCACTCATTTGTGTATTTAATGTCTTTTTTGTGTGTTTGTTTAGACGGAGTTTCGCTCTGTTTCCAAGGCTACAGTGCAGTGGCATGATCTCGGCCCACTGCAACCTCTGCTTCTTGGGTTCAAGCAATCCTCATAGCCTCTCGAGTTGCTGGGATTACAGGCGCGCACCACCATATCCAGCTAATTTTTAAAAATATTTTTAGTAGAGACGGTATTTCGCCATGTTGGCCAGGCTGGTCTCAAACTCCTGGCCTCAAGCAATCCGCTGGCCTCAGCCTCCTAAAGTGCTAGGATTACAGGCGTGAGCCACCATGCCGGGCCTGTTGAATGTCTTATAGTGGGATTATCTCAGAAACAGAGGGTAGGTGCCAAAAAGTCTGCTGGTTGGAAGAGTTCATCTCGTTGGTGAGACCCCTGGGTTTCTCCACCTCAGCACTGTTGGCTTTGGGGATGGGGTAATCCTTTCGTGTGGGGTCGGTTCCATGCTTTGTAGGATGTTTTAGGGCATCCCTGGCCTCCACCCACTAGATGCTAGTAGCACACACGCTCCTCCAAAATTTACAGAAAATGTCTTCAAAGTCAAATATGTTGCCCCACCTCCATCTCCATCCCCCAACCCCTGATTTAAAATGTGCCACTAGTAATGATCACATTGGGAGCTGTTGAGAATACGCAGGACTGTGGCTTACACCTGTAATCCCAACACTTTGGGAGACTGAGGCTGGAGGATGGCTTGAGCCCAGGAGTTCGAGACCAGCCTGGGCAACATAGCAAGACCTCAACTCTAAATTAAAATAAATAAAATTTTAAAAAATTTTACAAAGGCCAAGAACAGCCAAGAACAGTGGCTCACACCTGTAATCCCAGCACTTTGGGAGGCTGAGGCAAGTGGATCACTTGAGGTCAGGTGTTTGAGACCAGCCTGGCCAACACAGTGAAACCCTATCTCTGCTAGAAAGACAAAAATTAGCCAGCTGTGGTGGTGTACGACTGTAATCCCAGCTGCTCCAGAGGCTGAGGCAGGAGAATTGCTTGAACCCAGGAGGCGGGGTTGCAGTGAGCCGAGACTGTGCCACTGCACTCCAGCCTGAGTGACAGAGTCAGACTCCATCTCAAAAAAAAAAAAAAAAAAAAAGAGAATACACAGCATTGTGGCTTATGCCTGTAGTCCCAGCACTTTGGGAGGCCAAGGTTGAGAGGATGGCTTGAGCCCAGGAGTTCAAGACCAGCCTGGGCAACATAGCAAGACCCCAACTCTACAATAAGTAAATAAAATGTTTTAAAATTTAAAAAAGGCCAGCCGGGTGCGATGGCTCACGCTTGTAATCCCAACACTTTGCGGGGGGCCGAGGCAGGCAGATCACTTGAGGTCAGGAGTTCAAGACCAGCCTGGCCAACGTGGTGAAACCCCATTTCTACTAAAAATATAAAAATTAGCCAGCCGTGGTGGCAGGCACCAGTAATTCCAGCTACTTGGGAGGCTGAGGCAGGAGAATTGCTTGAACCCAGGATGCAGGGGTTGCAGTGAGCTGAGATTACACCACTGCACTCCAGCCTGGGCATCAGAGTGAGACTCTGTCTCAAAAAAAAATTTAAAGTAAAAAAAAAAAGAATGCACAGTCCAGTAATGTCACCCAGACCTATATCAGCAAAGGTCATACTCCAGAGGAGTACTTATCTCAACTGCATCTAAGGCCTTGCTAATTAGCTCATTAGAATGTCACAAATGGGTTTTTATATTACCCATGTATAACTGCCAAAATGTTTAAGTGAATCAAGTTGGGAAAAAAAATAAGAAAAATCCAGGTTGGAAGACATTCAGCAAAACAGTTTCCCTGCACTGCAGTCTTCAAAAATTCAAGCTAGGGAATTGATCTAGACAAATAACAACTGGGTCAGTCCATCGAGTGACCCCTGATGCAGCACTGCATTGAAGGCAAAAAAGTTGTGAGAGAGATTTGAGGGACAACTGAGAAACTTTGTTGTTATATATGGACTATATATTAGGCAGTATTATTGTGTCATCATTAGATTTTTCGGTGTGATAATGGCTGTTTACAAGAATGTCCTAGTTCTTAGGATGTTAGTGCTGAATCATTAGGTAAGAGTCCTGATGGCTACAGCTGACATATAAATGCCTCAGAGACTGATGTATTTTATATGGAGGTAAAGCAAATGTAACAAACTGTTAATAGTTGGTGGATCTAAGTGATGAGTCTAGGTGGGTTCACTGTGCAGTTTTTTTCAACTTTTCTGGAAAACAAACTTTTCAAAATAAAAAATTGGAAAAATAATTCAAGTTAATTTATGAATTTCTAGGATACTAAGACACATTGATTCAACTTGCCAGGCAGCTCCTGCTGTCCTCCAACTTGCTAATGAAATATTTTGAGAACTTACATATATAGCAAATTTCTTTCATTTTGCTTTTGTTATATTTTGGAGAAGGGGTCTTGCTATGTCGCCCAGGTCTGCTTGAACTCTCCATCATTCACCTTGGCTTCCTGAATAGCTGGAGCTACAAGCATGCACCACCAGCCCTGGCATATAGGTAATCTCTTTACAGTTTCTCAACCATACTCAACTTCTAAGATTGAATCAAAGGTTCTACATATGTTTTTCCTCCTATAGCAAGCTTATTAAATACAAATTGGCATGTTAAAAACCTTGGCCGGCTAGGCGCAGTGGCTGATGCCTGTAATCCCAACACTTAGGGAGGCAGAGGTGGGCGGATCACCTGAGGTCAGGAGTTAGAGACCAGCCTGGCCAACGTGGTGAAACCCCTTCTCTACTAAAAATACAAAAAAATTAGCTAGGTGTGGTAGCGGGTGCCTGTAATCCCAGCTACTTAGGAGACAGAAGAATCGCTTGAACCTGGGAGGCAGAGGTTGCAGTGAGCCGAGATTGCGCCATTGCACTCCAGCCTGGGCAACAAGAGCGAAACTCCATCTCAAAAATAAATAAATAAATAAAAGCCTTGGCCTATACTAGATATATGTCTCTTTTACCTCTGGGTTCCTGGGCTCCTACTTGGGAGGATTTCTGCCCTAAGGATGAGTATACTTGTGATTTGGAGTGGAAGAAGGAAGAGATACCAAAGGCATGAGGGGTGGTTAATATCTACAGTGAACCTTGATATGTTCACCCCACTGGCATTGATGTAATAATTGGGAACTGACCCTGGGGATCCTTTTCAAATTAGTATATTTATTATAGAATTATTCAACACAGCAAAAAGTATTCAGTATCCAATATATACCCCAAGCCCATGGATAATTATTTGATTGGCTTAACGTCTAGGTGGATGAGCTTGAAGATCCGCCTTTAGGAAAGGATGCTGTCTCCCCAGTGCTTGCGTGTGTCATACGCAGATTGGTCAGGCAGCGGTCATCCAGCTAGGACTGCTCAGGTTCTCCCACTGAGTGAATAGTAACGTGTTGGCCCTCAATATGAGGGCTTGAGGTTCATGCTGGCTCTCCCACTCACACTCGTAGCTATAGATTTATGGATGTGCTGATTAGGCAACTCTAAATGCTATGGTTTGAATGTTTAACCTCCTCCAGACTCATGTTGAAATTCAGTCCCCAATGTGGCAATATTGAGAGGTGGGGCTTTTAAGAGGAATAGTCCATACATGGATTAGTGGATTAATGGGTTGTTGTGAAAGTGGAACTTATGGTTTTATAAGAGGAAGAGAGACCTGGGCTAGCAAGTGAGCTCACTCAGCCCCTTCTCCATGTGATGCCCTGCACAGCCTCAGGACTCTGCAGAGAGTCCCCACCAGCAAGAAGGCCCTCTTGAGCTCGGACTTCCCAGCCTCCATAACTGTAAGAAATAAATGTCCCTTGTGGCTGGGCATGGTGTCTCACGCCTATAATCCCAGCACTTTGGGAGGCCAAGGAGGGCGGATCACCTGAAGTCAGGGGTTAGAGACTAACCTGGCCAACACGGTGAAGCCCCGTCTCTACTGAAAATACAAAAATTATCTGGGCATGGTGGCACGTGCCTGTAGTCCCAGCTATTTGGGAGTCTGAGGCACAAGAATTGCTTGAACGTGGGAGGTGGAGGTTGCAGTGAGTCGAGATCATGCCACTGCACTCCAGCCTAGGCAGCAAAGTGAAACTGCATCTCAAAAAAAAAGAAATTCCCTTTCTTTATAAATTACCCAGTTTCAAGCAACAGATAATACACTAAGACACCTAACATGTGAATCCTGATAAGATGGTGGCCTCACTGAGACAGAGGCAGCTCTTCTGTGTTGGATGTGATGAGGCACTGGGGCCGAATCTCTGAGAGCCACAACTGATACAGGCTCTACATGAGGAAGTGTGGAGTCCATCCAGGCTGTCGGTCAGAACCGAAGTGACCAGCACCTGCCTAGATGGTCAGCATTAGGACCAGAGGAGGGGAACAAACAAGGAAAGCACAAACAGAGACGGGGCAGAAACAAACAGCACACACAGCCCTGCTGGGAGCCTCTCCGGGTGTTGCCTGCTCACCTGGGTTCCAGGAGGCTGGCAAGGATGGGAGCACGCTCCATGCCTCCTCTAGCGCTCTATCACATTATCATAGTCTTGTAAGCTGCCAGAGCATACATCCTTTCCTCTATTCTGTGCTGTATCTCCACTGCCTGGACAAAAGTCTGGTGAGAGTAGGGGGTCAATAAAGGCACTAAAGGGTGGGCACTGTGGCTTACCCCTGTAATCCCACCACTTTGGGAGGCCTAGGCAGGAGGATTGCTTGAACCCAGGAGTTCCATACCAGCTTGGGCAAGTTCCAGAACGGCTCAGGGCTTATTGACAGTTTAGAGCCTGCGGATGGCTTCCCCATGTTCGTACTACAACTTCAATACAGAAGTTATTCTTCCATGGGAAGTAATTGGTTTAAAAAAAATAAAACTGGGTGGTCTCTGAAGGAGCCACATCCAGTCCTAGGTCCAGCCCCCATCCTCTGACCCTTTCTCCCACCATCCTGTCACCTTGCTAGAGTGTGAGTCTTGAATGGTGGGGGCCTGTTTAGTTTACTTCTCAGGAACCCTCGGACTGCTGGACTCCACACCAAAGCTTCTTCCTGATAAAGAAAAATATCAGACAAGATAAGTTTAACGGAGTTTCTTTGACCAAAGAACAATTCACCATCACGCAACCCTCAGAACAAGAAGAGATTTCAAGCGCTCATCTCTGCAATGTGGGCAGTGAGTATTTTGGATGGATATGTTGAGAGTAAACCTTTAAGAGATTTATTCTTAGCCAAATATGAGTGACAATGGCCTGTGACACCGCCCTCAGATGGTCCTGATGTTAGATATGAGTTCTAAATTTATTTTCAAACAATCAATATGTCAGTATGTTCAATTCTTTGCCTTCTACTTTTAAAATTAACTTTCTCATAAATCAGCCTTTTTGGATTACCTGCTCCACCCTGACTCATTCCATTTACCTGCTCTGTTATAACCATTTTTCCCGCCAAACCCCTCACCCCGTCACTCTCTTTAAATTAGCCAATCAGAATTAGTTTATCCTGTGCCCTCTAACCCTAGCCAATAAGGGAACGACACAGCAGCAGGGGCCATGTGCGTCAGGGATAAGAACCCCTTCCCCTCCTTTGTTCAAGTGTGTGCTCACCATTGCTCCATCTGTGAGGGTGCACCCGTCTATAGAAGTATCTTGCCTTGCTGAGAATTAAAAGAAAATTTTATATTCGAGTGCTATTTTTTTTGTGGCACCAAAACTTTATTTATAACCCTGAGAACATGTGCCCAAGGTGGTCGGGGCACAGCTTGATTTTATATTATTTTAGGGAGGCCTGAGACATCAATCAAATACTTTTAAGAAATACATTGGTTTGGTTCTGAAAGACAGGAGAACTCAAAGAGGGGACTACCAGGCTATAGGTAAATTTAAACATTTTCTGATTAACAATTGGTTGAGTTTATCTGAAGACCTGGGATCAGTAGAAGGGAAATGGTCAGGTTAAGATAAAGGATTGTGGAGACCAAGTTTTATTGTGCAGAGGAAGCTCTCAGATAGTAGACTTCAGAGAGAGCAGATTGTGAAATGTTTCTTATTGGACCTAAAAGGGTGCCTGGCGCTTAGTTGATTATCTCCTGGATCTGGAAAGGGAGAAAGGTTAAAAATAAATAAATAAATGGGGGAAAGGGGATTCTCTGTAGAATGTGGATGTTTCCCATAAGACATGGCTTTGCAGGGCCATTTCAAGATACGGCCGAGAAACATGATTTGGGGTAAAGTATTTTGATTTTCTTCCATGTTACGCTGGAGTCAGATTGGAAAGTCACAATATACAAGGTTAAATAAAACCTATCTGATATGTTTTGTAGGGCATGATTCCCCAGACCCCTTAGATAGGAATTTTGGCAAGATAAAAAAAAAGAAATCAGAGCTTAGTCCTTAGGTAAAAGGATGGCGTGAGCCACCGCGCCCGGCCAGCAAATTCTTATTTTATTTTATTTTATGTTTTTGAGACAGAATTTTGCTCTTGTTGCCCAGGCTGTAGTGCAGTGGCGCTATCTCGGCTCACCGCAACCTCCCCTTCCTGGGTTCAAGCGATTCTCCTGCCTCAGCCTCCCGAGTAGCTGGGATTACAGGCATGCGCCACCACACCCAGCTAATTTTGTGTTTTGTTTTGTTTTGTTTTTTTAAGTAGAGACAGGGTTTCTCCATGTTGGTCAGGCTGATCTCAAACTCCCGACCTCAGGTGGGCCACCCGCCTCAGCCTCCCAAAGTACTGGGATTACATGTGTGAGCCACCATGCCCAGCCTTGGAAACTCTTATTAATGCAAAAAACACAAGCTCAATCTGCATCACAAACCTGGCTTTTGTTTACCCTGTACCTCTTGGCCAGGTAGTCCTAGCAGAGGATGAGGGTGGTCTGGCCCACGCCTTTCATTATTTGTGTCAGGGAATGATGGTAGGGAAGTCTGAAGCTACCTCTTTGAGATCTAAGATTGTCTCATTTCTCTGAGTTATCTCCCATGTATTTATAAGGTAGTCATGTCAATAAACTTGTTTGCTTTTCTCTTGTTAATCTGTCTTTTGTTCTAGCAGTCCATCTCAGTGAAGAACTCAGAGAGGGTTGAGGGAAAATTTTTTTTTTTTTCTCCCCCAAACTAGCCTGCCACTGTCTGCTGGAAGCCAGGCAGCAGTGGGACTACAAGGGGCAAAGAGAACCCAGGAACTGTGTCTCTTGGAAGGCATCCCCTCTCCGGACTCATTTATACTGTGGCTTCATGCCATGCTCCTGGAGCCTCAGCAAAATCACAAATTGTAGTGCCATGCCCTTCCAGGCTTCTCTCAAACAACTGTCCCTGTCTGTATAAAGAAAACCAGAGGCCGGGCACGGTGGCTCACGCCTGTAATCCCAGCACTTTGGGAGGCCGAGGCGGGCGGATCGATCACCTGAGGTCGGGAGTTCGAGACCAGCCTAACCAACATGGAGAAACCTCGTCTCTACTAAAAATACAAAGTTAGCCGGGTGTGGTGGCGCACGCCTGTAATCCCAGCTACTCGGGAGGCTGAAGCAGGAGAATCGCTTGAACCCAGGAGGCGAAGGTTGCAGTGAGCCGAGATCGCGCCATTGTACTCTAGCCTGGGTGACAAGAGCAACACTCCACGTCAAAAAAAAAAGAAAGAAAGAAAGAAAAGAAAACCAAAACAGCCCTTCCATTCCCTAGTTCAGCAGATACCATTGTTCATTAGCCTCTGGAGGGGGCACAAAGTCTGTATCCACAAGAACATTTACACATCACAGGGTTGGGGAGCGGGGAGACATCACATGGTACTCAAGAAATGTTTACTCAAAGGAGGACTTGAAGAGAGAAACAGCAGGAGCAGAGTTCAGCCATCTGGTCAACTTACCAGGCTTCTTTCCATTTCCCTTGGCTGATTCCCCACCTCCCTATAGGTCATTTTCTGCACAGCAGGCAAATAAATGCTTTTGAGTATCACCTCCTCAGAGAAGCCTCCCCTGACCACCTGCACAAGTAGATTGCCCACTATTACTCTCTTTTACTTACACCTTTGTTGTTTCCACTTGTAGCATAGATCCCTTTTTGTAATTGCATAGATATCAATTTGTTTGCTTGTGTATCCTCTGTTCTCCTAGCCCATTATAAAGTCCAGAGGGAACAACAAACTCTGTTTTCATTATCAGTATACTCCTAGAGCACAGTAAGGGTTCAACAACTGTTAATTATGAATAAATGCATGACATGGTCTGGGAATACTTGGTCATGTGGATTTATTAGGACACGGGTTGTGAAGCGCCAGGATATTGCGGAAATTTAAACTCTCATTGCCCATTCTTACAGAGTTATGTCAAGGATCAAAATAAGTTATATACAGGACTACACTTTTATAAAGGAGTTTCACCATACAGTTGGAAACCATTTAAGTTGTTCGGTCAGGTTTGTGGGGTAAACTTTGCTGAGTCAATCTGGTGCTATCTAGAGAAAATGGAGAGGAGGAATTTTGAGATATAGGAGACCATGTAGAAGACTGTAATAAACTTTTGGGGACAGGATTTGACCTGATGGAGTGTTCATGAAAAGGATAGTATAATAATTGTCAGGCTGGGTGCAATGGCTCACCCATTTAAGATGGTGAAACCCCATCTCTACTACAAATACAAAAATTAGCCAGGTGTGGTGGCAGGTGCCTGCAATTCCAGCCACTCAGGAGGCTGAGGCAGGAGAATCCCTTGAACTCAGCAGGCAGAGGTTGCATTAAGCCGAGATGGCGCCACTGCACTCCAGCCTGGGTGACAACAGTGAAACTCCGTCCCAATAATAATAATAATAATTGGCAACAGCAAGTATACTGGGTACTTGAAGATCACAGATAATTATTTTATTGGGGAGTGGGATGATGGTGACATTATGGTTATGTTGAGAAGGAGGATATTTTATATATATATAACCACCTAAAAGGTTCACCTTGCCTGCTGGCTAGACAGAGCCAATTTAAAGAGTAATTCGCAGGCCGGGCGCGGTGGCTCAAGCCTGTAATCCCAGCACTTTGGGAGGCCGAGACGGGCGGATCACGAGGTCAGGAGATCGAGACCATCCTGGCTAACACGGTGAAACCCCGTCTCTACTAAAATACAAAAAAACTAGCTGGGCGAGGTGGCGGGCGCCTGTAGTCCCAGCTACTCGGGAGGCTGAGGCAGGAGAATGGCGTGAACCCGGGAGGCGGAGCTTGCAGTGAGCTGAGATCTGGCCACTGCACTCCAGTCCGGGCGACAGAGCGAGACTCCGCCTCAAAAAAAAAAAAAATAGTAATTCGCACAGAGCCATACGGAGATGGGAATTTTATTATTACTCAAATCGGTCTCCCCAGGCATTCGGGGATCAGAGTGGGGTTTTTTTGTTTGTTTTTGAGACGGAGTTTTCACCTTGTCACCCAGGGTTGGAGTGCAATGGTGCGATCTTCGGCTCACCGCAACCTCCCGCCTCCCAGGTTTCAAGCTATTCTCCTGCCTCAGCCTCCCAGTTGCTGGGACTACAGGGTTGCACCACCACACCCGACTAATTTTTGTATTTTTAGTAAGAGATGGGGTTTCACCATCTTGGCCAGGGAGGCAGAAGTTGCAGTGAGCCAAGATTGCGCCATTGCACTCCAGCCTGGGCGACAGAGTGAGACTCTGTCTCAAAAAATAAAAAGAAAGAAAGAAAAAAAAAAGAACAACAACAAAATAGGCCGGGCGCGGTGGCTCAAGCCTGTAATCCCAGCACTTTGGGAGGCTGAGACGGGCGGATCATGAGGTCAGGAGATCGAGACCATCCTGGCTAATACGGTGAAACCCCGTCTCTACTAAAAAATATGAAAACTAGCCGGGCGAGGTGGCGGGCGCCTGTAGTCTCAGCTACTCGGGAGGCTGAGGCAGGAGAATGGCGTGAACCCGGGAGGCGGAGCTTGAAGTGAGCCGAGATCGCGCCACTGGGATCAAGCAAGTCTCTGCCTCAGCCTTCCAAGTAGCTGGGATTACCGGCATCCACCACCACACCTGGCTAATTTTTTGTATTTTTAGTTGAGACAGGGTTTCACCATCTTTTCCAGGCTGGTCTTGATCCTGATCTCATGATCCACTCACGTCAGCCTTCCAAAGTGCTGGGATTACAGGTGTAAGCCACTGCACCAGGCCCTTGAGTTTTTCTATAAAGTATGAGACTTGGCTGAGATTTATTTTTTTGCTTTTTAATGTCCAATTGTTCCAGTACCATCTTTTGAAGAGGCTGTCTTTCCTCTGTTGAATTGCTTTTGCCCAATTGGTTGGGCATATTTATGTGGATCTATTCCTGGGTCTAATGTTATGTTATGTTATGTTATGTTATGTTATGTTATGTTATGTTAATCTATGTGTCTATCCCTCTACCAATACCAAACTACTTGATTACTGTAGCTATATTATGAGTCTTGAAATCAAGTGAACTGATTGCTCCTACTTTATTCTTTTTCAAAATTGCTTTAGCTATTCTAGTTCCTTTGCCTTTCCACACACATTTTAGAATAATATTACATCTATATCTACAGATAATCTTGCTGCAGTTTTGATAGGAATTGCATTATACCTGTATATCAACTTGGAAAGAATTGCCATTTTTACTATGTTCAGTCTTTTAGTCCATCAGCATAGTGTGTCTCCTTATTTAGAGATTCTTTGATGTCTTTCCTGAAATTTGTGTAGTTTTTAGCAGGTAAGTCATGTACATATTTTGCTATGTTTATACCTAAGTACTTTTTGAGTGATTTTAAATGGTACTCCATTGTTAATCTTGATGCCTTCATGTTCATGCTAGTATGTAGAAATACAATTGACTTCTGCATTACTTCTAGGAAGTTTTTTTTTTTTTTTACTTTGAGATTTTCTACATAGAAAATTATGATATCTGGCCAGGCACAGTGGCTCACCCCTGTCAGCACACTGTGGGAGGGTGAGGTGGGTGGATCGACTGAGCTCAGGAGTTCAAGACCAGCCTGGGCAACATTGTAAAACTCCATCTCCAATAAAATGTTAAAAATATATATGCTGGGGCAGATCACGAGGTCAGGAGATTGAGACCATCCTAGCTAACACGGTGAAACCCTGTTTCTACTAAAAATACAAAAAAAAAAAACAAAATTAGGGCGTGGTGGCAGGTGCCTGTAGTCCCAGCTTGGGAGGCTGAGGCAGGAGAATGGCGTGAACCCAGGAGGTGGAGCTTGCAGTGAGCCAAGATTGTTTCACTGCACTCCAGCCTGGGTGACAGAGCGAGACTCTGTCTCAAAAAATATATATATATGTATATATATAATGTGTATATTTATATGTACATATATGTATATATAAGTATACTGATATATAAGTATATATACACATATATAGATATGTATATCTATATATCTTTATATATGAAGACATGTAATTATAATATAATTAATTGTGTATGATTAATTATAATATAAATATTATAATTGTAAAACATATTTAAATATATGTATATATAAATATATAAGTATATATGAATATATAAGTATATATACATGTATTTAAATATATATTTTATATACATATATATATATGCTATCTGCAAATAGGGACAATTTTGTTATTGTTGTTGTTGTTATTTTGAGATGGAGTCCTGTTCTGTTGCCCAGGCTGGAGTGCAATGGTGTGACCTTGGCTCACTGCAACCTCTGCCTCCTGGGTTAAAGTGATTCTTGTGCCTCAGCCTCTTGAATTGCTGGATTACAGGCATGTGCCACCATTTCCAGCTAATTTTTGTATTTTTAGTAGAGATGGGGTTTCACCATGTTGCTCAGACTGGTCTTGAACTCCTGACCTCAGGAGATCCACCCACCTCAGCCTTCCAAAGTGCAGGGATTACAGGGGTGAGCCACCATACCCGGAAATTTTTTTTTTTTTTTTTCAGATGGAGTCTGGCTTGTTGCCCAGGCTGGGGTACAGTGGTGCCATCTGGGCTTACTGCCACCTCTGCCTCCTGGGTTTAAGTGATTCTCATGCCCCAGTCTCCTGAATACCTGGGACTACAGATGTGTGCCACCACACCCAGCAAATTTTTTGTATTTTTAGTAGAGATGGGTTTTACCATGTTGGCCAGGCTGTACTTGAACTCCTGAACTCAAGTGATCCTCCCATTTTGGCCTCCCAAAGTGCTGGGATTATAGGGGTGACCCACTGTGCCCAGCCATGGACAAGTTTACTTCTTCCTTTCTGATCCATATGGTTTGTATGCCTTTCATTTCCTTTTCTTGCTTTATACACTGCATACAACTTTCAGCATTATGTTGAATAAGACTGATAAGAGTTGGCCGGGCGCGGTGGCTGAAGCCTGTAATCCCAGCACTTTGGGAGGCCAAGACGGGCGGATCACGAGGTCAGGAGATCAAGACCATCCTGGCTAACACGGTGAAACCCCGTCTGTACTAAAAAAAATACAAAATCTAGCCGGGCGAGGTGACGGGCGCCTGTAGTTCCAGCTACTCGGGAGGCTGAGGGAGGAGAATGGCGTGACTGATAAGAGGTGATACCCTTTCCTTGTTCCTGATCTTATTTTTTTTTCCTTGTCGCTGGTCTTAAAGGGAAAACGTTACGTCTTTCACCATCAAGTATGTTAGCTGTAGGTTTGTTTGTTTGTTTGTTTTGGAGACAGGGTCTCACTCACTTTGTCACCCAGGCTGGAGTGCAATGGTATGATCACAGCTCACCACAGCCTTGCCTCCCAGGCTCAAGTGATCCTCATGCCTTGCAGAAGCTACCATGCCCAGTTAATTTTTTTAATTTTGTTTTTTGTAGACACAGGGTCTCTCTGTGTTGCCCAGTCTGGTCTTGAGCCCCTGGGCTCAAGAGATCCTCAAAGTGTTGCAATTACAGCCATGAGTCACCATGCCTGGCAGCTGTAGGTTTTTTGTAGATGGAAGAAGTATTTTTCTCTATTACTTTTTTTTTTTAAGTTGTTATCATTAATGGCTGAATTGAATTTTGTCAAACTTGAATTTTGTCAAAAGCTTTTTCTGCATCTATGGACAGGATCATGTGATTTGCTTCTCTTTACGCTACTAATATGATAGATTACACTGATTTTCAAATATTAAACCATGCTGGCATCCTTGGAATCAACCCTACTCAGACAAGTTGTATAATTTCTAAAGATATATTGTTGAATTCTATTTACTAATATTTAATTAAGGAGTTTTGCATCTCTACTCATGAGGGATATAGGTTTATAGTTTTTTGTTTTAATTAATTAATTTTTAAATAGAGATGGGATCGCACCAGGTTACCAACATTAGTCTCTGGAACTCCTGGGCTCAAGCAACCCTTCTACCTCAGCCTCCCAAAATGCTGGGATTATAGATGTGAGCCACTGTGCCTGGCCTGTGTTTTTAATACTTTCTTTGATTTTGGCATTAGGTGGATATTAACTTCATAAAATGTGTTAGGAAATATTCCCTTCTCCCCTATTTTCTAAAAGAGATTGTGTACAACTGGTGTTAACTTTTTAAGCATTTGGCAGGAGTCTGCAATGAAACCATCTGGCCCTGAATTTTCCTTTTGAGAGTTTTAAAATTATGAATTCAATTTCTTTAATAGTTATGCAGCTATTCAAATTATCTGTTTCATATGTGTGAGTTGTGGTAGTTTCCTTATTCCTCATACTGAGCACAACTAACTGTCCTGGGTATTATGTATGAAACAAACATCACAAGATTTGAAGGACAGAAGACAGCCGCTGACCAGGAACCTCAGGACCACAGGGATGACTGGGTGGTGAGTTCCCTGGATTTTCTTTTTGCCTCATAGTCAACAAACTATTATTTAATATTTAAATTTATCCAAACTTTCTTAATTTTTTTGATACAATATTATATCCAAGAAAAGTATTTCTTTGTGTTTAGTTTAATCACATTTAAATAACTCTTCTGGGCTCATGTACCATGCCAGGTATACACACTACACAATCTCGAAACTACGCTTGCAAAATTATGACTGAGACAGTGAAAAAGATCTAATTTAACCAGCTCCATCTTGCTTCTAACCTCTAAACTGTCCTTGTTCATTCCTGAGTGTAGGCTGAGCTAACTTTGGGAGAAATTTATAGTTTAAAACAAAGATGAAAACAACCGTTTTGCAAAGCAAACCTCCTTCTTGCCTGAGGACTAGGTTGCCTCTTAGGACTAACATTAGCCACAAGATTTGAAATTACGATTTAGGAGTCAGGCAGCTGGAGGCTACAAGATTTTGACCCTTCCTAAACTGCTCCTAAGATCAGTGATTGAGACATTTTGCAGATCCTGTACTTGACGGATCAGCTGGTTCATCTGATCTTGTGGCCTCCACTCAGGAACAGATTCAGTCCAAGAAGATAGCTCGGATTCCCTATGATTTCACCCCTGACCAATCAGCACTCCTGGCTTACTGGCTTTCCCCCACCCACCAAGTTGACCTTAAAAACTCTGATTCATGGGCTGGGCGCGGTGGCTCATGCCTGTAATCCCAGCACTGTGGGAGGCCAAGGCGGGCAGATCACAAGGTCAGGAGTTCAAGACTAGCCTGGCCAACATAGTGTCTCTACTAAAAATACAAAAAAATTAGGTGGGCGTGGTGGCTCACGCCTGTAATCCCAACACTTTGGGAGGCTGAGGTGGGTGGATCACCTGAGGTCAGGAGTTTGAGACCAGCTTGGCCAACATGGTGAAACCCCATCTCTACTAAAAATACAAAATTAGCCAGGCGTGGTGGTGCGCACCTGTAATCCCAGCTACTCAAGAGGCTGAGGCAGGAGAATCACTTGAACCCGGCAGGCGGAGGTTGCAGTGAGCTGAGATTGCACCATTGCACTCCAGCCTGGGCAAAAAGAGTGAAACTCCATTTAAAAAAAAAAAGAAGAAAAGTTTCAACTGAATTATAAGGCAACCTGCTCGGGTCCCCTTGCATGCTGTGGAAGCTTTGTTTTTTCACTCTTCACAATAAATCTTGCTGCTGCTAAAACAAACAAACAAAAAATTGCATAATGTAAGTGGCCCCTGGGGCTTAGGGGCTGTCTCTTAGTTGTCTAGTACCTGGCTCTGGGATGATTAGGGCAGGAGTGTGGTAGCCCAGAGGGTGAAAACCCCATAGAGGAGGTGATTGGGACTGTTAAGCGGCTGGTTTTGCCTACCAAAAGTTGAGGCTGTTGAGACAGAAATAATTTTACAAGGGATTATTGAAAGCTGAACATGAGAATTGGCCCAGGAAGACCCACCAACAAACTTGCAGTTGTTCTGGAGTCTGTCACTAGGTGAAAGGTTTTGTTTGTTTTTGTTTTGTCTTTTTATTTTTTATTTATTTATTTGTTTTGAGACAGAGTCTTGCTTTGTTGCCCAGGCAGGTCTCAAACTTCTGACCTTAAGTGATCCTCCTGCCTTGGCCTCTCAAAGTGCTGGGATTAACAGGTATGAGCTGCCACGCCCCACCATGGGGAAAAGTTGTTTTTTATTTTTTGTTTTTTTCTGAGACGGAGGCTTGCTCTGTCACCCAGGCTGGAGTGCAATGGCGCAGCCTTGGCTCACGGCAACCTCTGCCTCCTGGGTTCAAGTGATTCTCCTGCCCCAGCCTCCCGAGTAGCTGGGATTACAGGTGCCCACCACCAAGCCCAGCTAATTTTTGTATTTTTATTAGAGATGGGGTTTCACTATGTTGGTCAGGCTGGTCTCCAACTCCTAAAGAGTTTTTTATAGGAAAGTTTAAAAGAAAGGAGGAGGACTTCTCAGACTGGAGTTGTTCTCTTTTCATAGGCGGGTACAATACAGAAGTCGTGATCATTAGCTACAGATTACATCATGCGGGCTAAAAAATGCCTACATGCAAGACAATCAGTAGAACTTCATGCTTCAGCTAATCTTAAAATAAATCAGCGTCCTATTCAGTGTCAGCAGGCTATGCATTCATCAGTACATCAACAATTTGCAGTACTTTCGATAAGATTCTTTACTCAGAGACAGAATGTCACCATCAAGTCACAAGATCTTCCCCAGGGGGATTAATTTGTAAGCCTGCTTATTTCTAAGGTAAACTGTCAAATATAACCAGAAGGTTATCAGTTTTTATTTGAAAAGTGTGGTCGGCCGGGTATAGGGTGGCTTATGCATATAATCCCAATACTTGGGAGGCCAAGGCGGGTGGATCACTTGAGGTCAGGAGTTTGAGACCAGCCTGGCCAACATGGTGAAACCCTGTCTCTACTAAAAATACACAAAATTAGCTGCGCATGGTGGCGCATGCCTGTAATCCCAGCTGCTGAGGAGGCTGATGCAGGAGAATCGCTTGAACCTGGGAGGCAGAGATTGCAGTGAGCAGAGATCCATTGCACTCCAGCCTGGCCTGGGTGACAAAGCGAGACTGTCTCAAAAAAAAAAAAAAAAAAAAAAAAGAGACTGAGTGCAGTAGCTCGCGCCTGTAATCCCAGCACTTTGGGAGGCTGAGATGGGTGGATCCCCTGAGGTTGGGAGTTCGAGACCAGCTGGAGACCAGCCGGACCAACATGGAGAAACCCTGTCTCTACTAAAAATACAAAAAGTAGCCGGGTGTGGAGGCACATGCCTGTAATCCCAGCTACTTGGGAGGCTGAGGCAGAAGAATCGCTTGAACCTGGGAGTGGGAGGTTGCCATGAGCCAAGATTGTACCATTGCACTCCAGCCTGGGCAACAAGAGCAAAACTCCATCTCAAAAAAAGAAAAAAAAAGAAAAGTGTGGTCACAGGAGGATAGGAGGTGGACTCCTCCTGTAAGGGGCTTGGGGACAATAAGAGAGGTAGGAGGCCAAGGCAAGGTGACTTACACATAATAACAGGTTGTCCAGAACAATGCATATCTGACATATGCAGATGTTAAATACAGATTTACAGACACTAGAAACATGGCTGATACATGTACACATATATTATCACTACAAATGACAAGTGTTGTGTTCCTCTGTTTTCATTCTGCTGATAAAAACATACCCGATACTGGGAAGAAAAAGATATTTAAATGGACTTAGAGTTCCACATAGCTCGGAGGCCTCTGAATCATGGCAGAAGACAAAAGATACTTCTTACACAGTGGCTGCAAGAGAAAATGAGGAAGAAGCAAAAGTGGAAACCCTGATAAACCCATCAGATCTTGTGAGATTTATTCACTATCATGAGAATAGCACATGAAAGACCAGACCTCATGATTCAATTACCTCCCTCTGGGTCCCTCCCACAACACATGAGAATTCTGAGAGATACAATTCAAGTTGAGATTTGGGTGGGGACACAGTCAAACCATATCATTCCACCTTTGGCCCCTTCAAATCTCATGTCCTCACATTTCAAAACCAGTCATGCCTTCCCAACAGTCCCCTAAAGTCTTAACTCATTTCAGCATTAACCCAAAAGTCCACAGTCCAAAGGCTCATCTGAGACAAGGCAAGTCCCTTCTACCTATGAGCCTGTAAAATCAAAAGCAAGCTAGTTACTTTCTACATACAATGGGGGTACAAGTATTGGGTAAATACAGCCATTCCAAATGGGAGAAATCAGCCAAGACAAAGGGGTTACAGGGCCCATGCAAGTCCAAAAATCCAGCAGGGCAGGCAAATTTTAAAGCTTCAAAATGATCTCCTTTAATTCCAGGTCTCACATCCAGGTCATGCTGATGCAACAGGTGGGTTCCCATGGTCTTGGGCAGCTCTGCTGCTGTGGCTTTGCAGGTTACAACCTCCTTCCTGGCTGCTTTCACAGGCTGGCATTGAGTGTCTGTGGCTTTTCCAGGTGCAAGGTGCAACCTGTCAGTGAAACTACCATTGTGGGGTCTGGAGGATGATGGCCCTCTTCTGACAGCTCCACTAGGCAGTGCCCCACTAGGGACTCTGTGTTGGGGCTCCAACTCCACATTTCTGCGCTGCCCTAGCAGAGATTCTCCATGAGGGCTCCACCCCTGTAGCAAACTTCTGCCTGGGCATCCAGACATTTGCATACATCTTCTGAAATCTAGGTAGAGGTTCCCAAACCTCAATTCTTGACTTCTGTGCACCCACAGGCTCAACACCATGTGGAAGCTGCCAAGGCTTGGGGCTTCTACCCTGTGAAGCCGTAGCCCATGCTCTACGCTGGCCTGTTTTTTCCATGTTTGGAGCAGCTGGGACCCAGGGCAACAAGTCCCTAGGCTGCACACGGCATGGGGACTCTGGGCCTGGCTCACGAAACCACTTTTTCCTTCTGGGCTTCTGGGCCTGTGATGGGAGGGGCTGCCATGATGGTGTCTGACATGGCCTGGAGACATTTTCCCAGTGGTCTTGGAGATTAACATTAGGCTGCTCGCTACATATGCAGATTTCTGCAGCTGGCTTGAATTTCTCCTCAAAAAATGGGTTTTTCTCTTTTACTACATCGTAAGGCTGCAAATTTTCTGAACTTTTATGCTCTGTTTTCCTTTTAAAACAGAATGCTTTTGGCCGGGCGCGGTGGCTCAAGCCTGTAATCCCAGCACTTTGAGGGAGGCCCGAAACGGAGCGATCATAGAAGGATCAAGATCGAGCCATCTGAGCTAAACACGGTGAAACCCGTCTCTACTAAAAATATACACAAAAAACTAGCTGGGCGAGGTGGCCGGGCGCCTGTTAGTCCCAGCTACTCGGGAGGCTGAGCCAGAGAATGGCGTGAACCGGAGGCGAGCTTGCCAATTGAGCTGAGATCTGGCCACTGCACCCAGCCTGGGAGACAACAGAATGCTTTTAACAGCACTCAAATCACTTTTTGAATGTTTTGTTGCTTAGAAACTTCTTCCATCAGATACCCCAAGTCATCTCTCACACGTTCAAACTTCCACAGATCTCTGGGGCAGGGTAAAAATCCTACCAGTCTCTTTTCTGTTTTTTTTTTCTTTTTTGAGATGGAGTCTTGCTCTGTCACCCCAGCTGGAGTGCAGTGGTGCTATCTTGGCTCACTGAAAGCTCCGCCTCCCAGGTTCATGCCATTCTTCTGCCTCAGCCTCCCGAGTAGCTGGGACTACAGGTGCCTGCCACCACGTCTGGCTAATTTTTTTTTGTATTTTTAGTAGAGATGGGGTTTCACCATGTTAGCCAGGATGATCTCAATCTCCTGACCTCATGATCCGCTTGCCTCGGCCTCCCAAAGTGCTGGGACTACAGGTGTGAGCCACTGCGCCCAGCCCACCAGTCTCTTTTCTAAAACATAACAAGAGTCACCTTTGCTCCAGTTCCCAACAAGTTCCTTATCTCCATCTGAGACTACATCAGCCTAGACCTTATTGTTCATATTTCTATTATCATTTTTGTCAAAGCCATTCAACAAGTCTCTAGGAGATTCCAAACTTTCCCACATTTTCTTGTCTGCTTCTGAGCCCTCCAAAGTGTTCCAACCTCTGTCTGTTACCCAGTTCTAAAGTTGCTTCCACATGTTTGGGTATCTTTTCAGCAACACCCTACTCCCAGTACCAGTTTATGACATGAGTCCATTTTCATGCTGCTGGTAAAGACATATCTGAGACTGGGAAGAACAAGAGGTGTTTTTTGTTTTTTTTTTTTTTTTTTGAGATGGAGTTTCCCTCTTGTTGCCCAGGCTGGAGTGCAATGGCGTGATCTGAGCTCACCACAACCTCCGCCTCCCGGGTCAAGTGATTCTCCTGCCTCAGCCTCCCAAGTAGCTGTGCAGACATATCTGAGACTGGGAAGAACAAGAGGTGTTTTTTGTTTTTTTTTTTTTTTGAGATGGAGTTTCCCTCTTGTTGCCCAGGCTGGAGTGCAATGGCGTGATCTGAGCTCACCACAACCTCCGCCTCCCGGGTCAAGTGATTCTCCTGCCTCAGCCTCCCAAGTAGCTGTGCCACCACTCCAGATAAGTTTGTATTTTTAGTAGAGACGGAGTTTCTCCATGTTGGTCAGGATGGTCTCGACCTCCTGGCCTCAGGTGATCCGCCCACCTTGGCCTCCCAAAGTGCTGAGATTACAGGAGAGAGCCACCGCCCCCGGCCCAGAACAAGAGGTTTGATTGGACTTGCAGTTCCACATGGCTGGGAGGCCTCAGGATCATGGCAGGAGGTGAAAGACACTTCTTACATGGTGGCAGCAAGAGAAAATGAGGAAGCAAAAGTGGAAACTCCCAATAACCTCATCAGATCTCGTGAGACTTATTCACTGTCATGGGAATAGCATGAGAAAGACCAGCCCCCATGATTCAATTACCTCCCCCTGGGTCCCTCCCACAACAGGTGGGAGTTCTGAGAGATACAATTCAAGTTGAGATTGGGATGGGGACACAGACAAACCATATCAAGTGCTAAGTCAACTGTAGATATGGCAGCCATGTATTGGCACTGAGCCCAAACTGAGAGTGTCTGAGTTAGCTTTTCTCTTTTTCTGATATGTTAACTCCAGGATTTTTGCAGATGGTATTTATCGAGTTGAGGATGATCCCCTCTATTCCTAGTTTGCTGAGATTTTTATCCTGAATGGGTGTTTAATTCTGTCAAAAGATTTTTATATATTAACTGAAATGATCACGTTTTCTTCTTTTTTCAATATAATATAGAGAATTATAATAATTGACTTTTGAATGCTAAACCTTCTTATTTCTAGAATAAGCCCACTTGGCCATGATAAACCCAATCCTACAAATGTATTGCCAAAGTAGATCTGCTAATATTTTATCAAAGAGTTTTGCATCTATATTTGTGAGGTCTATAATTTTCTTGTAATGTAATGTCCTTTTTTTGTTTGTTCAGTTGGGTTTTTGTTTTGTTTTGAGATGGAGTCTTGCTCTGTCACCCAGGCTGGAGTGCAGTGGCGCTATCACAGCTCACTGTAGCCTTTAGTTCCTGGGTACAAGCAGTTTTCTTGCCTCAGCCACCTGAGTTGGCTGGGATTACAGATGTGTGCCACCACAACTGGCTAATTTTTGTATTCTTAGTAGAGATGGGATTTTGCTATGTTTGGCAGGCTGGTCTCAAACTCCTGACCTCAAATTATCCATGTGCCTCGGCCTCCCAAAGTTCTAGGATTACAGGCATGAGCCACCACTCCTGCACTTAAAAAAAAATATGTATATATACATGTGTGTATATAGATATATGTATGTGTGTATATGTGTGTGTGTATTTATATGTGTGTGTATGTATATACATATGTGTGTGTGTGTGTATATATATATATATAGTCTCTGCTTTGTCACCCAGCTGGAGTATAGTGGCATGGCATGATCATGGCTCACTGTAACCTCAAACTTCTGCTCTCATGTGACCCACCTGCCTCAGCCTCCTAAGTAGAGGGAACTACAGGAGTGCAGCACCACACCCAACTTTTCTTGTCTTAATCAAATTTTTGTTCCAGAATCACACAGGCCTCCTAAATAAAGCTGTGAAGCATTTCCTCCTCCTGTATCTTCAGAAAGAGCTTGTCTAGTATTAAAATGATTTCTTCCTTATTTGACAGAATTCACTAGTAAAATCCTTTCTATAGGGGGAAGATTTTTTATTGTGAATTAAGTTTCTTTATAGATATAAGACTCTTTACATATTCTATTTCATTGGGTCAGCTTTGCTAATTGTATGTTTCAAGGAATCTGTCTAAGTTTAGTAAATTTTGAAAGTGAGTTGTAGGCCAGGCATGGTGGTTCTTGCCTGTAATCCCAGCACTTTGGGAGGCCGAGGTGGGCGGATCACCTGAGGTCAAGAGTTCAAGACCATCCTGGCCAACATGGTGAAACCCCGTCTCTACTAAAAACACAAAACTTTAAACTTAGCCAGGTGTGGTGGTGGGTGCCTATAATCCCAGCTACTCAGGAGACTTGAACCTGGGAGGTGGAGGTTGCAGTGAGCTGACATCACGCCACTGCACTCCAGCCTGGGCGACGAGTGAAACTCCATCTAAAAAAAAAAAAGAAAGAAAGAAAGTGAGTTGTAGACTAAAAGACAGAAAAATAGCCATGTGGTCAAAGATGTGGCATGCAGTTGTGTGTGTACACACAAGCTATTTGTTGCAAGAGCATAAAGGGTGAAAAGTGGTAGCAACATAGATCGGAGGCTGAACGTGAGTCAGGCACCTCTGAATCATCTTTTCGTCTAGGCCTCATTCTGGGTCCTCTCTTTAGCCGGACAACTCCAGTGGAAGCTGTTGAGGCCAAGGGAAAACTTCCCCTTCACTCTCTGAATGTAACTGCCCCATGGGTTCACCTTGCCCACTGCCTAGACAGAGCCAATTGATCAAGACAGGGGAATTGCAATAGAGAAAGAATAATTCACACAGAGCCAGCTGTGCGGGAGACCAGAGTTTTATTATTACTCAAATCAGTCTCCCTGAGCATTCAGAGAGCAGAGTTTTTAAAGACAATTTGGTGGATGCGGGGAAGCCAGTGAGCCAGGAGTGCTGACTGGTCAGGAATGAAATCTTAGGGAGTCAAAGCTGTCTTCTTGAGCTGAGTCAGTTCCTGGGTGGGGGCCACAAGATCAGATGAGACAGTTTATTAATCTGGGTGGTGCCAGCTGATCCATCAAGTGCAGGGACTGCAAAATATCTCAATCACTGATCTGAGAAGCAGTTTAAGGAGTGTCAGAATCTTGTAGCCTCCAGCTGCTTGACTCCTAAACCATAATTTCTAATCTTGTGGCTAATTTGTTAGTCCTACAAAGGCAGTCTAGTCCCCAGTTGAGAAGGAGGTTTGTTTTGGGAAAGGGTTGTTATCATCTTTGTTTAAAACTGTAAACTAAGTTCTTCCCAAAGTTAGTTCAGCCTATGCCCAGGAATAAACAAGGATAGCTTGGAGATTAAAAGAAAGATGGAGTTGGTTAAGTTAGATCTCTTTCACTGTCTCAGTCATAATTTTGCAAAGGCGGTTTCATGAAGGTTTGCTGAAAATCACTGACAAGATGCAGATTAACAGGAGAATAGGCATACAAATTTATTTGATCATAGCTTTATGCGACATGTGAGTCTTCAGAATGAGGACCCAAGGATACAGGGGAAAGTGTCCATTTTTATGCTTAGGTTCCTCAGAATGCACAACCATGCAGAAATATGATAGGACAGAAAGAGTATGGTCTATTGCGATTAGACGGAGTGGGGAAATCCAGCAAGGCCTGTCTATCTAGACTCTTCTTGACTTCTCTGAGCAGCCTTCCTTCCTTCTGCGTGTGGGGCAGGACGCTCTCTGGAATAAGGGTCTTATGACATACAGTCAAATAAGGTAGGTCACATAATTTATTTTTTAAAAATCGTTTTAATTGGCTGGACGCGGTGGCTCAAGCCTGTAATCCCAGCACTTTGGGAGGCCGAGATGGGTAGATCACGAGATCAGGAGATCGAGACCATCCTGGCTAACATGGTGAAACCCCGTCTCTACTAAAAAATACAAAAAAACTAGCCGGGCAAGGTGGCGGGCACCTGTGGTCCCATCTACTCTGGAAGCTGAGGCAGGAGAATGGCATAAACCCGGGAGGCGGAGCTTGCAGTGAGCTGAGATCCGGCCACTGCACTCCAGCCTGGGCGACAGAGCAAGACTCCGTCTCAAAAAAAAAAAAAAAAAAAAAAAAAATCTTTTTAATTAAAATAAATATTTTAAAGAGACAGGGTCCTCACTGTGTTTGCCCAGGTTCAATTGGAACTCGCTGGGCTCAACCAGGTCCCTCCTGCCTCTGAGGAGTAGAAAAATACTGAATATCAGAGGTCAGAAAAGTCGGTCTTTCCTGCTAGAACAACAAGGTTATCTGGAAAGTTCCCTAGCAGGCACGGTTTGTGGTTTGGTCGGGGCCCCCCTGAACAACTGATAATGTTTAACTTTAAATGTCAGCCTCTTGTAACCTACAACTGTCATCCCGTGCTCTGTAACTTGCTGGTAACTGGTTTGTGTCTGCCTATAAAAAGACGGTGAGCACTGAGCTTCAGGGTCTTCCTCGGCATCTGACGCCTGGCGGAGAGATCGGAGTTCGAACTCGAAATAAAGCGATCCCTGCTGCTTGGCTTTGTCTGGACTCTGGTGGTTGCTTTGGGTCATCGCGGGTCTGGGCATTACTCTGCTCCCCCGGTGCCAGGATTCGGCTGAGCCACCACCGCCCAGGCCAGATAATTTCCTTCCTAACCAGTTTTTTACACAGAAACGTGGGTTGGTTGGTGGTGGGAGAGTTGAATAATATTCTAGTTTTATGACTGGCTTTGGAGAAACAGGGTTCAGGTTTCTACGACCCCCTTGGGGAAGATGGATTTTTTTTCTATGGCTAGGCTTGGGGGAGAGGGAAAATGAGAAAAGAGGGAAGGAGAAGGTCAGAGAAAACTTGCTTCTGAGGCCTTCATTCTGGGGAATTGATTTCTGAGTCTCAATATAGCAAAAATACTACCACACCAGTTGGGAAGGAATTAATCCTTCGCTCTAGATATCTGATTCTCTGGCCTGCCGTCAGCTAAAATCTTAGTAAATCAGTTTAGCAAGAATTCCTGCCCCCCCACCCACTCCAGTTCCCCTCTTAAGTAATTTTCCATCTTTTGACCCCCTCACTCTGCTCCTTAGCTTTTCTTGTTTTTGCTGTATTGAGAGTTTTTTGTTGTTGTTTATTTTTACTTTTTTTTTGAGACGGAGTCTTGCTCTGTCGCCCAGGCTGGAGGGCAGTGGCGCAATCTTGGCTCACTGCAACCTCCACCTCCCAGGTTCAAGCAATTCTCCTGCCTCAGCCTCCCAACGAGTAGCTGGGACTACAGGCATGTGCCACCATGCCCAGCTAATTTTTGTATTTTTATTAGAGGTAGGGTTTCACCATATTGGCCAGGCTGGTCTTGAACTCCTGACCTTGTGATCCACCTGCCTCGGCCTCCCAAAGTGCTGGGATTATAGGAATGAGCCACCATGCCCGAACAGAGTCTGTTTAATTTTTACTATTATTTTTTTTGAGACAGGGTTTCACTCTTGTTGCCCAGGCTGGAGTGCAATGGCATGATCTTGGCTCACTGCAACCTCTGCCTCCCAGGTTCAAGCAATTCTCCTGCCTCAGCCTCCTGAGTAGCTGGGATTACAGGCTTGCACCACCATGCGCAGCTAATTTTGTGTATTTTTAGTAGAGACAGGGTTTCTCCATGTTGGTCAGGCTGATCTCCAACTCCCAACCTCAGGTGATCCGCCCGCCTCGGCCTCCCAAAGTGCTGGGATTACAGGTGTGAGCCATTGTCCCCAGCCAGTTATTTTTATTTATTTATTTATTTTGAGATGGAGTTTCACTCTTGTTGCCCAGGCTGGAGTGCAGTGGTGTGATCTTGACTCACTACAACCTCCCCTCCCAGGTTCAAGTAATTATCCTGCATCAGCCTGCTGAGTGGCTGGGATTACAGGTGTGAACCACCACACCCCACTAATTTTTGTATTTTTTGTAGACACAGGGTTTCTCCATGTTGACCAGGCTGGTCTTGAACTCCTGACCTCAGGTGATCCACCCGCCTCGGCCTCCCAAAGTGCTGAAATTACAGGTGTATTCAGAGTTAAACTTAATCTCTCTCCCTGATTGCGGCCATCTTGACACCAATATCAATAGTCCTGAATAGTCTTTCTTCCTGTTTTAACAAGTGTCTGAATAATTTTTCACTTAATGAGGCTGCAGTCCTAAGAAATTTGGATTGGATTTTCTATGCTTTCAGAGCTTAAAAAAAATCTAAGGCATGATTAGATTTTTCAGTATGAGACTTAATAATGACTTTCTTAGGATAAATATATTGAGTTTTTTAATTGTAGTCTAACTTGCACAAAAGGATTTTCTTTTTTTTTGAGATGAGGTCTTGCTGTTTCACCCAGGCTGGAGGGCAGTAATGCCATCTTGACTCACTGCATCCTCCACCTCTGGAGCTCTAGTGATCTTCCCACCTCAGCCTCCTGAGTAGCTGGAACTATAGGCACGTGCCACCACACTTGGCTAATTTTTGTATTTTTGGTAGAGATGGCATCTCGCCATGTTGCTCAGGCTGGTCTTGAACTCCTGGGCTCAAGCAATCCTCCCACCTTGGCCTCCCAAAATGCTGGGATTAAAGGTATGATATGGGTTGTCTGTGTCCCCATCGAAGTCTCAACTTGAATTGTATCTCCCAGAATTCCCATGTGTTGTAGGAGGGACCCAGGGGGAGGTAATTGAATCATGGGGGCTGGTCTTTCCCATGCTATTCTCGTGATAGTGAATAAGTCTCACGAGATCTGATGGGTTTATCAGGGGTTCCTGCTTTTGCTTCTTCCTCATTCTCTCTTGCTGCCACCATGTAAGAAGTGCCTTTTACCTCCTGCCATGATTCTGAGGTCTCGCCAGCCATGTGGAACTGTAAGTCCAATTAAATGCCTTTTTCTTCCCAGTCTCAGATATGTCTTTATCGGCAGTGTGAAAACAAACTAATACAAGGTGTGAGCCGCTGCTCCTGGCCACAAAAGGAAATTTAGTGGCCGTATGTTGTTCCCAAAATGAAAGGATTAGAGAACCGGGCTTAGAAAGGATGAGGAAGGAGGCAAGCCCCAAGGGACCTGGAGCAGGAAGATGGGAAGTCTCTTAAAGGTGAAGTCAGGGACCATTTTTTTGGTGTCTTTATAGCTCTGCACAAGGCTCCAGTTCCATCGGCAGTGGGTTTGTCTGTTAGTTTCTTTGGTCCTCCCAGAGTGGCAAACCCCAGCTATGCCTGCACACTGGAATCACCTGGAGAGTTGAAACATTTTTTTAATTTCCCAGCCCTACTCCCAGAAATTCTGACTGAGGGTAATTGGCCTGGGGCCCCTCTGGGTCTTGTTTTTTTCTTTTTTTTTTTTTGGAGATGAAGTTTCTGTTGCTCAGGCTGGTGGGCAGTGTTACAATCTTGGCTTACTGAAATCTCTGCCTCCCGGGTTCAAGAAATTCTCCTGCCTCAGCCTCCTGAGTAGCTGGGACTACAGGTGCACTCCACCATGCTCGGCTAATTGTATTTTATTTTTTCACCGTGTTGCCCAGGCTGGTTTTGAACTCCTGAGCTCAGGCAATCCGCCCACCTCGGCCTCCCAAAGTGCTGGGATTACAGGCATGAGCCACTGTGCCTGGACGGTCTTGGTCATTTCTGGAGCTCCTAGGTGCTTCCAGGACACAAGAGGAAAAACAGCCCACCCCCGGGGCCCGAAAAAAAGTGCACTGGGGCTGCTCCGGGCCTGTGCTTTGAAGATGGAATTAAAAACAAAATCCCCTTCTAAGCTAGAAAACCTCTCCACAAAATAGAAGAGAAAGAAAACAATTTTATTATCGAATAAGCATCAAATAGAGTGATGTCCATCACAGGCAATCTGCTAAAAGATTGCAAAGACTGAAAGAAACTTCCCTGTTTTGTACAGGCAAGTGGCTGCAACACATTGCAGTAATTAGGTTTGCAGTGTGGAGTCAGGTGGCAAGTAAGGCCCATCTCCTCTCTGCATACTGGGAGACAGGGCCATTCTCTTCCTTGATGGTTACATTTCAGACTGGGAGACAGGGTCATTCTCTTCCTTAATGATTACATTTCAAACTGGGAGACAGGGGCATTCTCTTCCTTGATGACTACATCTCAAGGAGATGTCTCTTGGGTCCTTGCGGAAATATTCCTGGCATTGGGAGGCAGGAAAGAGGCTTGTTTGGCCATTAGTAGATTTACATACATTTGAAAAGGACAGAGATGCTGGGGGTGGTGGCTCAGTAATTCCAACACTTAATGGGAGGCCAAGGCAGGCAGATCACCTGAGGTCGGGAGTTTGAGACCAGCCTGACCAACATGGAGAAATCTCATCTCTACTAAAAATACAAAATTAGCTGGGCGTGGTGGTGCATGCCTGTAATCCCAGCTACTCGGGAGGCTGAGGCAGGAGAATCACTTGAACCTGGAAGGCAGAGGTTGCAGTGAGCTGAGATTGTGCCATTGTACTCCAGCCTGGGCAACAAGGGCGAAACTCTGTCTCAAAAAAAAAAAAAAAAAAAAAAAAAAAAAAAAAAAGAAAAAAAAAGGAGCAGGGGTGGGTTCGCAAAAACCTTGAAACCCAACCCCGCCTTTTTTTTTTTT
>NW_016806411.1:1258081-1295411 GCF_001698545.2 Rhinopithecus bieti
TTTTTTTTTTTTTTTTTTTTTTTTTTTTTTGAGATGGAATCTTGCTCTGTCAAAGAGCCTGGAGTGCAGTGCTACAATCTTGACTCACTGCAACCTTTGCCTCCTGGGTTGAAGCAATTCTCCTGCCTCAGCCACCCCAGTAGCTGGGATTACTGGCATGGGCCACCATGCCAGGTTGATTTCTGTATTTTTAGTAGATACGGGGTTTCACCATGCTGGCCAGGCTAGTCTGGAACACCTGACCTCAGGTCATCTGCCTGCCTTGGCCTCCCAAAGTGCCAAGATTACAGGTGTTAACCACCACACCTAGTCTAATTTTTTATTTTTTTGTAGAGATGGCATCTCCCTATGGGTTCGAGCCCCAGGCTCATCTTGAACTCCTGGGCTCAAGCAATCCTCCTGCCTTGGACTCCCCAAGTGTTGGGATTCTAGGCATGAGCCACTGCCCTTGGCCAGCTGAGAACTTTGGAAGCCAGCAGTGTGCTTTGTGAACGAAGGCTGTTTTCAGTGGTTTACGGCTGTACTTCAGGATTCAGGTGTTCTTATCCACCGACTGCTTGTGAGCTCCCCTGCCCTGGCAGGGAAAGTCGTGAGTGGCAATGGACAGGCACTATCTAAGGTTTCCACATTTGGCCTTTGATAAGGGCAGACATTTTGTCTCCTGTAATGGAAGAACTTGACAAGGAAGAAAACCCCCAAGTGCTCCTGAGAAACATCCTATCCTTAAGGAAAATATCTTGGCCGGGCGCACTGGCTCACACCTGTAATCCCAGCACTTTGGGAGGCCGAGGCGAGTGGATCACGAGGTCAGAAGACTGAGACCATCCTGGCTAAGATGGTGAAACCCCGTCTCTACTAAAAATACAAAAAATTAGCTGGGCATGGTGGCGGGCGCCTGTAGTCCCAGCTACTCGGGAGGCTGACGCAGGAGAATCTCTTGAACCCGGGAGGCAGAGCTTGCAGTGAGCCGAGATCGCGCCACTGCACTCTAGCCTGGGCGACAGAGCCAGACTCCGTCTCAAGAAAAAAAAAAAAAAGAAAACTATCTTCACACAAGTAAAGTGGCACCAACTTCTTTCACCTTATAAACCCTTTTCCTTTCAATGTACCCATTCAATAAGCACCAGACCTGGTTTTCAGAGACTCAGAGAAATTTAGAACAACATACCAATGGTAGGAGATGTATGGGGAAAGAAAGAGCCTTTTTTGACTTGGCTCAATGGCTCATGCTCACAATCCAAGCACTTTGGAGGCCAAGGGGGGAAGATCATTTGAGCCCACAAGTTCAAGATCAGCCTGGGGAGCATAATGGGGCCAGTCTCTTCGAGAATTTTAAAATTCACCAGTCGTGGTAGTATGCACCTATGGTCCCAGCTACTCAGGAGGCTAAGATGAGAGGATTGCTTGAGTCCAGAAGGTGGAGGTTGCAGCACACCGAGATTACACCATTGCACTCAAGCCTGCGGGACAGAGCAAGACCCTACCTCAAAAAAAAGGAAACCCAACCACCTTTTCTTCCCCATCAGTCAGTTCATATCTGAAGCCCCTATAACAAAAGACAGATTAAGAAGAGAAAAGCATACACATTTATTTTACATAAGTTTTATGAAACACTGGAGGCTTCAGAAATGAAGACCCAATGAAACAGGGAAACCTATGTGTTCTTTTTTGAGAGGGAGTCTCATTGTGTCACCCAGGCTGGAGTGCAGTAGCACAATCTCGGCTCAATGCAACCTCCACCTCTCACGTTCAAGTGATTCTCCTGCCTCGGCCTCCCAAGTAGCTGAGATTACAGGTGTCCGCCACCGTGCCTTGTGAAACCTATGTATTTTAATGCTAAGTTTGATGAAGACTGGACAGGCGTGCAGAAGTGTGATTGAACAGAGGGACATGACCTAATTGTAAGAGACAGGGGATTTGCAAGACATGTTTGTTCAGATTCTTCTCAGTGTGCTTGTGTCTTCAGAGATAAGGACATTCCTTTCCTCCGAGTGTAGAGAGGACACCTAAAAAATGAGGATTTAATGACCTGCTTCAGGGGAAAAGGGTGAAGGGAGGGTGAGGGTCACTTTCCTGCCAGGCTGGAGTGCAGTGGCATGATCTCAGCTCACTACGATCTCTGCCTCCTGGGTTCAAGTGATTCTCCTGCCTCAGCCTCCCAAGTAGCTGGGTCTACAGGTGCGTACCACCCTACCCAGCTAATTTTTGTATTTTTAGTAGAGATGGGGTTTCATCATGTTGGCCAGGATGGTCTCGCTCTCTTGACCTCGTGATCCACCTGGCTTGGCCTCCCAGATTGCTGGGATTATAGACATGAGCCACCGCACTTGACTTATTTTTTTTTTATTTTTTTTTTTCTTGAGACAGAGTCTCACTCTGTCACCCGGACTGGAGTGTGATAGCTTGATCTCAGCTTACTGCAACCTCCGCCTTCTGGGTTCAAGCAATTCTCCCTCGCTCAAGTGATTCTCCCACTTCAGCCTCCCAGTAGCTAGGACTACAGGTGCACGCTACCACAGCCAGCTACTTTCTGTGTTTTTTGTTAGTCACTTCTCAAAAATGAAAGAGGGCTGGATGCAGTGTCTCACGCCTATAATCCCAATGTCTTCGGAGGCCGAGGTGGGAGGATTGCTTGAGTCCAGGAGTTTGAGACCAGTCTGGCCTGTAGTCCCAGCCACTCAGGAGGCTGAGGTGTGAGGTGTGAGGATTGATTGAGCCCTGGAGGTTGAGGCTGCAGTGAGCCATGATCTCGCCACTGTGCTCCAGCCTGGGCAACAGAGTAAGATCCTGTCTGGAAAAAGTAAAAATACATAATAAAATAGTAAATGAAAGTGCTTTTGATATATACTGCTGACTTTTTTTTTTTTTTTTTAGACAGAGTCTAAAGAGACAGGCTTTCACCATACTGGCCAGGCTGGTCTCAAACTCGTGACCTCGTGATTCACCTGCCTCGGGTTCAAGTGATTCTCCTGCCTCAGCCTCCCAAGTGGCTGGGATTATAGGCACCTGCCACCATGCTGGCTAATTTTTGTATTTTTAGTAGAGACGAGGTTTCACCATGTTAGCCAGGCTGGTCACGAACTCCTGACTTCAGGTGCTCCACCTGCCTCAGCCTCTCAAACCGCTGGGATTACAGGTATGAGGCACCATGTCCAGCCATCAAATACAATTTATAGGAAAAAGATTAATCAAAGTGTCCATCCAAGTCAACACAATTTTCATTATTGTTTTTAAAAGTTCTATATGAAACCCAGAATAGAAAATGTATAAAATTTTACATTAAGTAGATCCGCTTACTGGATCCGCTTAGTAGAATGTGATTTCTTTTCCACCTATAGACTGGAGAAAAGGGGCAATTGTCAAGGAAAAAGAGAAAGAGAAGGGAAGTAATAGTAGATGTGGGAAGGGGAGTGGCCCTTAAAACCACAGCCCTCATTAGGGAGAGACCGTTAGAACTATAAATACCAGATCAGTTCACAACAAAGAAAACAAAGCACAGTTAAGCATCCACATTTGGGGATGGGGAGTGCAATGATAGTGAATGTGTAGTTATCTGGGAAGAATATCAAATTATCCATTTTCCTTTTAGACATTAAGAGCATTCCAAGCATGAATTTTTTTTTTTTTTTTCAAGACAGTTTCACTCTTGTTGCCCAGGCTGGAGTGCAATGGCGTGATCTTGGCTCACTGCAACCTCCGCCTCCTGGGTCCCGGTTCAAGCAGTTCTCCTGCCTTAGCCTCCTGGGTAGCTGGGATTACAGGCACACGCCACCACACCCAGCTAATTTTTGTATTTTTAGTAGAGACAGGATTTCACCACGTTGGCCAGGCTGGTCTCAAACTCCTGACCTCGTGATCCACCTGCCTCGGCCTCCCAAAGTGCTGGGATTACAGGCATGAGCCACCGCGCCCGGCTCAAGCATGAATTTGAGTTCCCAAATTAGTTGCCAAACATTTAGCTTTTCCAGCCCCAAGCTTCTGATCTCGAAAATGAAAGTGGACAGGCAACTTGAGTATTCGTTCTGTGCTCCTATGACCTGTGTACTTCTATGACCTTAATAGTTTTTTGTTTGTTTGTTCGTTTTTTGAGACGGAGCCTCGCTCTGTCCCAGGCTGGAGCGCAGTGGTGTTATCTTGACTCACTGCAACCTCCGCCTTCTGGGTTCAAGAATTCTCCTGCCTCAGCCTCCCAAGTAGCTGGGATTACAGGCAAGCACCACTATGCCTGGCTAATATTTGTATTTTTGGTAAAGACGGGTTTTCACCATACTGGCCAGGCTGGTCTCAAACTCGTGACCTCGTGATCCACCTGCCGTGGCCTCTCAAAGTGCTGGGATTACAAGCATGAGCCTCCGCACCTGGCTGTTTTTTTTTTTTTTTTTTTTTTTTTTGAGATGGAGTCTTGCTCTGTCACTCAGGCTGGAGTACAATGGCCCGATCTTGGCCCACTGCAACTTCTGCCTCCCGGGTTCCAGCAATTCTCCTGCCTCAGCCTCCTGAGTTGCTAGGATTACAGGTGCGTGCCACCATGCCTGGCTACTTTTTGTATTTTTAGGAGAGCAGGGGTTTTACCATGTTGGTCAGCCTGGTCTCGAACTCCTGACCTCACGATCCACCCACCTTGGCCTCCCAAAGTCCTGGGATTACAGGCATGAGCCACCGTGCCTGCCTGGTTTAATAGTCTTTTTAATGAGGAGGGCTAAGAATTATCTTGTTTCCTGTAGTATAAGTGATTGTTATTGACTACCAAGAATAAAGAGAAATAATTATCTAGTCTTCGTTAAGTGCCCCCGTTGCAGGAGAGGATGTGAGGGATTAACACCTCTCTCTCCCTGAGAGCTGAGGCATTCTGGCTTCCGTTATAATGAGCAGGCGACGATTTGTCACCTGCTCCTTGCCACTAATGCCCACAAGTTGATTGGCTTCAGGCAGTTTACCTCCCAAGGGGCTGAAGCACATAAATTCAGAATGGAGACTCTGTCTTATTACCTCATCTGCCGGGACGTCATCTATCCACCTTCTTCCTTAGACAAGGCTGATGGAAGTTTCCTTAGCATTTGGAGTTGTTAGTTCTTCGTGTTCCTCCCTGGGGAAGGCTTCTGTTTTCCTTTATGAGGTCTTCAGGGCACCAGTGCATTTGGTGGTGCTGTTCTCTGTTTGACATAAGTTATAACAATCCTGAGTTAGTTTCTTTTGCCCAACAAGTCTTTGTAAAAAGGCAGCTCTGCAAAGGTTTCTGCTAGGTGCTGCCAGGAACACGAAATAGGAGTAGGATATAACAAGAATGCATCAGTTAGGGATTGCCTTTGGCTGCATATAACAGCAAGCACAAAATATATGGTGACTTGGCCGGGCGCGGTGGCTCAAGCCTGTAATCCCAGCACTTTGGGAGGCCGAGGTGGGCGGATCACGAGGTCAGGAGATCGAGACCATCCTGGCTAACACGGTGAAATCCCGTTTCTACTAAAAATACAAAAAATTAGCCAGGCGTGGTGGCACACACCTGTAGTCCCAGCTACTCGGGAGGGTCAGGCAGGAGAGTCGCTTGAACCTGGAAGGTGCAGGTTGCAGTGAGTGGCGATCATGCCACTGCACTCCAGCCTGGGCAACAGAGCAAGACTCTGTCTCAAAATAATAATAATAGTAGTAAATAATAATAGTGACTCAAACTCAAAGGGTTTATGAAAAAGTAACACGGGACTGGTGGTTTTTGGAGTTTCCCAGCTGGATGCCGTTGTTGAGGTCTCAGTGACTCCTGCCTGCCTTCCCTCTGGTCCCAAGATAGCTGCCGGAGCCGCAGTCATGCCACTACAGACAGGAGGGGAAGGGAAGCACGGAGGACACAGCCAAGTGTGTACTACCCACATCCCCCACTGTTTTTTTTTTTCTTTTGAGACAGAGTTGTCTTCTGTTCCGCAGGCTGGAGTGCAGTGGTGAAATCTCGGCTCACTGCAACCTCTACCTCCAGGGCTCAAGTGATTTTCCTGTTTTGGTCCCCCAAGTAGCTGGAACTACAGGCGTACACCACCACACACAGCTAATTTTTGTATTTTTTGTAGAGACGGAGTTTTGCTATGTTGCCCAGGATGGTCTGGAACTCCTGAGCTCAAGCAATCCTACCAGCTCAGCCTCCGAAAGTGCTGAGATTACAGACATGAGCCACCACGCCCAGCCCACAGAACTTTTATCATCTTGCAGACCTGTGTAGGGGAGGGAAAAAATCTTCCCCCCTACCCTTTCAGGTTTACCAGCTGGGGCCCTGGAAATTAAACTGACAAAAGACAGATTAACAAGAGAAAAACAAACGTAAATTTGTTACCATGTGCACTGTGCATACACAAGTAGCACTCAGGAATGAGTAACTCAAAGGGGTGGTTAGACAGGAGCTTGTATTGCATCTTGACAAAGGACAATATATTTGTAGAGAAGTGATGAGACAGAGGAAACGATGTCTAGGCTTTTCTAAACAGCAATCCGTGGGAAGGTGAAGATGTGCAGGGAAACTTGGGAAGGAAGATTGTTGTTTTGGCAAGGTTGGTTACCTAGATTCCCCTTGGGTGCTGTCTCTGGGCCAAAAAGAGTCTCAGTGATTAAGTGTCTAAGCCTGCTTTTAGGCAAATGATGGGGGAGGACAGAGAGCTTTTTTGGCATCTGCTGCTTCTCAATTATTATATAATATTTGGCTCAAAATAATAATGTCAAAGAGACATGTTTTGGGATAACTATTTATTTATTTATTTATTTTAGACAGCGTCTCACTTTGTCACCCAGGCTGGAGTGCAGTGGCGCAGTCTCGGCTCACTGCAAGCTCCCCCTCCCAGGTTCACGCCATTCTCCTGCCTCAGCCTCCCGAGTAGCTGGGACTACGGGCGCCCGCTGCCATGCCCAGCTAACTTTTTGTGTTTTTTTTAGTCGAGACTAGGTTTCACCATGTTGGCCAGGATGGTCTCGATCTCCTGACCTCATGATCCGCCCACTTCAGCCTCCCAAAGTGCTGGGATTGCAGGTGTGAGCCACCGCGCCTGGCCAACACTTTTTTTTTTTTTGAAATGGAGTCTTGCTCTGTTGCCCAGGCTGGAGTGCAGTGGCTTGATCATGCCTCACTGCAGCTTCAACCTCCTGGGCTTAGGTGATCCTTCCACTTCAGCCTCCATATTAGCTGGTACTACAGGCGTGTAATCTGCCCGCCTCCACCTCCCAAAGTGATGCGATTACAGGCATGAGCCACTGCACCTGTCCGGGATAGCACATTCTGATGCCCTACAAGTGAAACCCTGTACCCATCAAACAATAACCCCCCTTTTTCCTGGCTTTATTTTGTGGTTAAAAATATATATATATTCGGCCAGGCGCAGTAGCTTACACCTGTAATCCTAGCACTTTGGGAGGCCAAGGCAGGCGGATCACAGGGTCAGGAGATCGAGACCATCCTGGCCAACATATGAAACCCCGTCTCTACTAAAACTGCAAAACTTAGCTGGGTATGGTGGTGCGCACCTGTAATCCCAGCTGCTCAGGAGGCTGAGGCAGGAGAATTGCTTGAACCTGGGAGGCGAAGATTGCAGTGAGCCGAGATCGTGCCACTGCAAACACAAACCAAATATATATATATATATATGTATATATTCTATGTTAGAGACTTTTAAATGTGTCTCTTGTTCTCTTGAATTACCCATTGTGGGGGTGAGGAGTAAGCGAGGGACCCAACCCAAGCAGTGAATTCTCCCCATTTACCCCAATCCTGGCTTCTGTCCTCCATCCTACCTACTTGCTAGAGTTCACCACGCTTCCGCAATGTTCATAATTAGGTGAACATGCCCTCCACCGGCGTGTGCTTCCCGCAAGTGTACTGAAATTTCTCGTGTTGGCCACCACTTTCTCCTGCACCACCACTTCACTCTTGCTTTATTTGGATTTATTCACTCCTGTGCCTCTGAATTCTGTATCGTGAGGCCTCATCAGGTGAGAGGTAGGTATGTATGATTGGTCTGCCATCCTGAATTGAAGTTCCTTATTTTTTTAAAACCACTGCTGGGGCCAGGCGCGGTGGCTGAAGCCTGTAATCCCAGCACTTTGGGAGGCCGAGACGGGCGGATCACGAGGTCAGGAGATCGAGACCATCCTGGCTAACACGGTGAAACCCCGTCTCTACTTAAAATACAAAAAACTAGCCGGGCGACGAGGCAGGCGCCTGTAGTTCCAGCTACTCGGGAGGCTGAGGCAGGAGAATGGCGTAAACCCGGGAGGCGGAGCTTGCAGTGAGCTGAGATCTGGCCACTGCACTCCAGCTCGGGCGACAGAGCGAGACTCCGTCTCAAAAAAAAAAAAAAAAAAACCACTACTTAGTTTTCTGTATTAAAAAGGTGCCATGGTTTATGTAAGTTTCCCTTTTGATGGACATTTAGGTTGTTTTCATTTTTCCATTGTGGTAAACAATGCTTCTATAAACACATGTATACATGCATGAACGTTTCTATGGGACAGCTTTTTGGAAAGTAATTGTTGTCATAAAGTGTATGCATACTGTAAATGTTGATGCTTGAAAGAGTTCATCTAAAAACTCTATACAGATTTTCTACCAAAATTGTATGGGGATATCATATGGTCTTCCTCCCCTTTCCATATATGTACATATGCATTGGTCTGTATGTTATTAATCTTTAATATTTATGCCCATCTAAATAGTTTAAATGATATCTCACTGTTTTACTTCACATTTTCTGATAACTATTAACAGAAAGCATCTTTTATTGACCAACCATTTATATATATATTTTGTTTGTTTGTTTGTTTGTTTGAGATGGTATCTTGCTCTGTTGCCCAGGCTGGAGTATAATGGTGCAATCTTGGCTCACTGCAACCTCTGCCTCCCAGGTTCAAGCAATTCTCCTGCCTCAGACTCCCGAGTAGCGGGGATTATAGGTGCCTGCCACCACACCTGGCTATTTTTTGCATTTTTAGTAGAGACAAGGTTTCACCAACATGTTGGCCAGGCTGGTCTCGAACTCCTGACCTCAGGTGATCTGCCCACCTTGGCCTCTCAAAAGTGCTGCGATTACAGGTGTGAGCCACAGCACCCAGCCAGTATATTTTCTTTATAACATGTGTATTTCATGTCCTAATTAGTAAATACTTTACCACCCAAGACTTACAGAAGTATATTCCCTTGGGGCCAGGAACTGTGGCTCACGCCTGTAATCCCAGCACTTTGGGAGGCTTAGGCAGGTGGATCATGAGGTCAAGAAATCGAGACCATCCTGGCCAACATGGTGAAACCCCGTCTTTACTAAAAATACAAAAATTAGCTGGGCATGGTGGCATGTGTCTGTAGTCCCAGCTATTCAGGAGGCTGAGGCAGGAGAATCACTTGAACTTGGGAGGCGGAGGTTGCAGTGAGCTGAGATTGCACCACTGCACTCCAGCCTGGGTGACAGAGCAAGACTCCATTTCAAAAAAAGAAAAAAAAAGAAAAATATACTCTCTTGATTTCTTTCAGCATATGATTCTTTTATAATATGCTTACATCTAGGACCTTAGTCAATAAAAGAAATTTTAAGGATGTGTGATCTGAGGAAAATATTGCAGTTTTTCCACAGAGATCGTTGTCTCAACATTACTATTTTAAAAATAATCCATTCTGTGCTGGCTTATGCCTATGATCCCAGTGCTTTGGGAGAGTGAGGTGGGAGGATCCCTTGAGCTCAGGCGTTCGAGACCAGCTTGGGCAACATAGTGAGACCCTGTCTCTATAAGAAATAAAATTAGTTGGGCATAGTGGTGTGCACCTGTAATCTACTCAGTGGCTGAGGTGGGAGATTTGCTTGAGCACAGGAGGTCAAGGCCTGGGCAGCAGAGCAAGAGCCTGGCTTTAAACCAACCGTTAATAAAAAAATAACTGTGACTTTTGTCATGTACTAAACTCCCATTTGTTGAGTTGCCTCCATCAGTGCCAAAGCCACACAATTTTTATTTCAATGCCATGGGCTACTTGGACTTGTGATAGGATCGTGTGCTCTCATTCTTCCTCTCCTTCAACATTTTCCTGGCAGATTTTCTTTCTTTCATTTTCTTTTTTCTTTTCTTTTTCTTTCTTTTTTTTTTTTTTGAAACAGGTCTTACCCAGGCTGGAGGGCAGGGTCTTGCCTAGGCTGGAGTGTAGTGGTGTGATTTTGGCTGACTGCAGCCTTGACCTCCCAGGTTCAAGCAATCCTCCCACTTCAGCTTCCTGAGTTTCTGGGACCACAGGTGAGGTGCATGCCACTATGCCTGGCTAATTTTTTAAATTTTTTGTAGAGGGAGGGACCTCACTATGTTGCCCAGCCTGGTCTCGAACTCCTAGACTCAAGCAATTAGCCTGCCTCGGCCTCCCAAAGTGCTGGGATTACATACATGAGCCACTGCGCCAGGCCTATTTTCTTTTCTTTTCTTTTCTTTCTTTTTTTTTTTTCTTTTGAGACAGAGTTTTGCTCTTGTCGCCCAGGCTGGAAAGCAGAGGGGAGATCTCGGCTCACTGCAACCTCTGCCTCCCAGGTTCAAGCAATTCTGCCTCAGCCTCCGGAGTAGCTGGGATTACAGGCATGTGCTACCACGCCCGGCTAATTGTTTTTGTTGTTTTTGAGACAGAGTCTTGCACTGTTGCCCAGGCTGGAGTGCAATGGCACAATATTGGCTAACTGCAACTTGTGTGTCCCAGGTTAAAGAGATTATTGTGCCTCAGCCTCCCGAGTATCTGGGATTAGAAGTGCCCACCACCACACCCAGCTAATTTTTGTATTTTTAGTAGAGGCAGGGGTTTCACCATGTTGGCCAGGCTGATCTCGAACTCCTGACCTCAGGTGATCCATCCACCTAGGTCTCCCAAAGTGTTGGGATTACAGGCATGAGCCACTGCGCCTGGCACTATTTTCTTTTTTAGAAGAATTCTAGGTTTAACTTTCCAAGTTCCATTAGGCTTAGGATTGGTTGAATTTGTAGTTCAAATTTGATAAAAATTTTCTAGTTTTGTTTGGGATTCTTAGGCATTTCATTTTCTAACCAAATGTTCCTTCATTATAAAAAAGCTAGTGGTTATTGGCCAGGTGGGGTGGCTCACACTTGTAATCCCAGCACTTTGGGAGGCCAAGGTGGGCGGATCACAAGGTCAGGAGTTCGAGACCATCCTGGCCAACATGCTGAAACCCCGTCTCTACGAAAAATACAAACATTAGCCAGGTGTGGTGGTGGGCGCCTGTAGTCCCAGCCACTCGGGGGGCTGAGGTAGGAGAATGGCGTGAACCCAGGAGGTGGAGCTTGCAGTGAGCTGAGATGGGGCCACTGTACTCTAGCCTGGGCGACTGAGCAAGACTCCGTCTCAAAATAAAATAAAATAAAATAAAATAATAAAACAAAATAAAATAACAAAATTAGCCAGGCATTGTGGCGGGCGCCTGTAGTCCCAGCTACTCAAGAGGCTGAGACAGGAGAATCTCTTGAACCTGGGAGGCGGAGGTTGCAGTGAGCCGGGATCGCACCATTGTACTCCAGCCTAGGTGACAGAGGGAGACTCTGTCTCAAAAAAAAAAAAAAAAAANGGTAGGAGAATGGCGTGAACCCAGGAGGTGGAGCTTGCAGTGAGCTGAGATGGGGCCACTGTACTCTAGCCTGGGCGACTGAGCAAGACTCCGTCTCAAAATAAAATAAAATAAAATAAAATAATAAAACAAAATAAAATAACAAAAATTAGCCAGGCATTGTGGCGGGCGCCTGTAGTCCCAGCTACTCAAGAGGCTGAGACAGGAGAATCTCTTGAACCTGGGAGGCGGAGGTTGCAGTGAGCCGGGATCGCACCATTGTACTCCAGCCTAGGTGACAGAGGGAGACTCTGTCTCAAAAAAAAAAAAAAAAAAGCTAGTGGTTACTGTTTGTTCGAACTGTACCTGTCCATCTTATGGAACTTTCCTGTTAGTTCCACTAGTTTTTCCATTAACCGTTATGCATTTTGTGTGTAAGACAGTCATCCATTTTGTTATTCATACTCCCTGGTTTTTTCCCTTCTATTGCATTAGCCAGGACCTCAACCACCTGGTTTTCTTATTTTATTTGAAAATTCCATATTTTTAAATTTATGAAATTTATGTAGACAATTACATTTTTCACAAAGTCTTCAAAATAAAATTTGTGATTTTTATTTGTTTTCTCTTACTATTATCTTGTTCACTTTATTTTATCTTATTTGTTTATTTAATTTTCTATTTGTTTATTATTAGGTTGGTGCAAAAGTAATTGCAGTTTTGCCATTATAATGTCTTATTTATTTTTATTGGTTTATTTTCTAATTATAAATGTTTTTCGTGAAAGGGGGGGTCTTGCTATGTTACCCAGGCTGTTACTCCTGGCTTCAGGTGATCCTCCCTCTCCAACCTCCCATAGGGCTGGGATTACAGGCTTGAACCACTGTGTCTGGCCTTGTTCTTCATTTTTAAAATGGACACAGAATAACTGTACATATTTATGGGGTACATCGTGATGTTGTGATACATATAATGTAAGTGATCAGATCAGGTAATTAGCATATTCGTCATCTCAAATATTTATCATTATATTGGGAGCATTCAATATCCTTCTGCTAGCTATCTGAAACTACATAATATAGTATTATTAACTGTAGTCATTCCACAGTGCTATGGAACACTAGAACTTATTCCTCCTATCTAAGCTTGTGATAGGATCGTGTAGTAAAAATGTATAATTTTTGGCCGGGTGCAGTGGCTCACGCCTGTAATCCCAGCACTTTGGGAGGCGGAGGCAGGCGGATCACGAGGTCAGGAGATCAAGACCATCCTGGCTAACAAGGTGAAACCCTGTCTCTACTAAAAATACAAAAAATTAGCTGGACGCAGTGGCAGGTGCCTATAGTCCCAGCTACTCAGAAGGCTGAGGCAGGAGAATGGTGTGAATCTGGGAGGTGGAGCTTGCAGTGAGCTGAGATGGCGCCACTGCACTCCAGCCCGGGTGACAGAGCAAGACTCCGTCTCAAAAAAAAAAAAAAAATTATAATTTTGTACTCTGAAATACTCGTCACTGTAAACAGCAAAAATCAAATGGACACATCGGTAATAAAATAATACATTCAAATAGAAGATATTATAAAATATTTCCTTGCCAATAAAAAGATTCTAACTTCTCCTGTGGTTAACATTCTAAATTCTGAGAAAAAAATTGTCAGGCCTCTGAGCCCAAGCTAAGCCGTCCTATCCCCTGTGACCTGCACATATACATCCAGATGGCCTGAAGCCACTGAAGATCCACAAAAGAAGTGAAAATAGCCTTAACTGATGACATTCCACCATTGTGATTTGTTTCTGCCCCACCCTAACTGATCCATGTACTTTGTCATCTCCCCCACCCTTAAGAAGCTTCTTTGTAATTCTCCCACCCTTGAGAATGTACTTTGTGAGATCCATTTCCCGCCTGCAAAACATTTCTCCTAACTCCACCACCTATCCCCAAACCTGTAAGAACTAATGACAATCCCACCGACCCTTTGCTGACTCTCCTTTCAGACTTAGCCCACCTGCACCCAGGTGAAATAAACAGCCTTGTTGCTCACACAAAGCCTGTTTGGTGGTCTCTTCACACGGATGCACGTGACAAAAATGTCCATAGAATCTTGGGGCAAAAATATTTCCAAAAGATATAAAATTCAGTTCATATATTGAGATAGAGGAAATTTATCTTGTATGAAGCTACCTAGCGATTCAAAAGCAGTTGAATATTGTGTTTTAGCAATTACAAAAAGAGTACCAATCTTAGATGAAATGTAACCTTCAGGATAGTAGAAGTGAGGAATCTACCAGATTACTCACTGCGGGGATGAAACCCAATCCGCATGCCGTGCCCAGGATCCTGTGAATAAATCTCTTCTAAGGCATGGAAATGGCATCACTAATTCTTGAGTAGTCTGACAATGTGTCTATTTGTAATCATAGATTTCTTTTTTTTCTTTTTCTTTTTGAGATAGGGTCTTGCTCTGTTGCCCAGGTTGGAGAGCAGTGGCATGATCTCAGCTCACTGCAATCTCTGCCTCCCAAGTTCAAGTGATTCTCCTGCCTCAGCCTCTTGAGTAGCTGGAATTACAGGTGCCCACCACCATGCCTGCTTAATTTTTGTATTTTCAGTAGAGACGGGTTTTTCACCATGTTGGCCAGGCTGGTCTCGAACTCCTGGCCTCAAGTCATCTGCCTGCCTCGGCCTCTCAAAGTACTGGGATTACAGGGGTGAGCCACCTTGCCTGCCAATTTCTCATTTTATTCAATAACTTCTATTCTGGCTTCATATCCCAGAAGTCTTCATTTCCCTTCCCGGAAATCTTTTTTTTTTAAGCTATAAGTGCTTTCAGGACACCTGGAATGTTCTTTTGCTCCTCTTCACCTTGTTAGCCCTGTTAGTCCTTCAGACCGCAGCATAACCACCACTTTATCAAGGCAGCTCTTTTTGATGTCCAGGCAGGGCCAGACCTTCTTGGTGGGTGCTTTGAGCTCTCTTGACTTCACATTCCAGTCATCTATCACAAGCATGGCCCGCATCAAAGCTCTTTGGGGCATGGATCAGGCGTGTTGCCCCTCCAGCAAAGTATTTCAACCCACATTCGTCCATATTTGTACAATGAATGAGTGGATACTGTATTAGTTCATTCTTGCATTGCTATAAAGAACTACCTGAGACTGGGTAAGTTATAAAGAAAAGAGGTTGAATTGGCTCACGGTTCTGCAGGCTATACAGTGAGCATGACTGGGGAGGCCTCAGGAAACTTACAATCATGGCAGAAGGTGAAAGGGAAGCAGGCATGTTCTACGTAGCTGGAGTAGGAGGAATCGGACGACGGGGGAGGTGCTACACACTTTTAGACAACCAAATCTCGTGAGAACTTACTATCACCAGAACAGCAAGGGGGATGTCTGCCCCAGCAATCCAATCACCTCCCACTAGGCCCCTCCTCTTACACTGAGGATTACAATTTGCATGAGATTCAGGCAGGGACACAAGTCCAAACAATATCAGATAGGTTTCAGTCTTGAGTTTTGTAAAGATTCTTGATTTGACTGTGCTATGTTGTGAATGTGTTCTCCAGAATGTATGTGTTGGAAACTTAATCCTCAATGCAGCAGTGTTGGGAGGTGGAACCCATAAGAGGTGATTAGGTCATGAGGGCTCTGCCTTTATGAATGGATGAATGCTGTTATAGCAGGAATGGGCTCCTGATAAAAGAATGAGTCCAGCCTGCTTCCCCTTGCTTACTCCTGGGTACTCTCTTGCTCTTCCACCTTCTGCCATGAGATGTAGCAGCAAGGAGGCCCTCACAAGATACAGCCCCTTGAACTTGGACTTCTCAACCTCCAGAACTGTATGAAATACAAATTTGTTCTGTTTGTTTGTTTGTTTGTTTTTTGCGACAAAGTTTTGCTCTTGTTGCGCAGGCTGGAGTGCAATGGCACAATCTCAGCTCACTGCAACCTCTGCCTCCCAGGTTCAAGCAATTCTACTGCCTCAGCCTCCCGAGTAGCTGGGATTACAGGTGCCCACCACCACACCTGGCTAATTTTTTGTATATTTAGTAGAGACACGGTTCCACAATGTTGGCCAGGCTGGTCTTGAACTCCCGATCTCAGGTGCCACCTGCCTCAGCCTTCCAAAGTGCTGGGATCACAGACGTGAGCCAATTTTGTTCTGTGGTATTCTATTGTAAACCAAAAACAAAATTCTAAGCCTCCCCACCCCTCCCGCCAACCATCTAGATGGACCCTTCCTCTCAGCCAAGGACTTTCCAAAGTTGTCTCAGGCCATGACAGGAAGGGAGGGTTGGACATGCCTCATTACACCCTCACCCTGCCTACTTTTGGGATTCAGGAAAAACTGACCAGCATTTAAGATCAACACAGATCTTAAGTATAATAAGAAACCTTTATAGTCTATTCTCACTGAAGCCTGCTACCCGGAGGCTTTATCTGCATGATACAACTTTGGTCTCTACAACCCCTTATCATTCCTTTATCAGACATTCCTTTCTATTGATTCGAGGTCGTTAGATAATAACTTAACTCTTTCAACCACTTGTCCTGCCTTTCCAGACTGAACCAATGCATATCCTACGTATTTGATTGATGTCTCATGTCTCTCTTAAATGTATAAAACTAGGTTGTGCCTTGACCACCTTGGGCACACGCTCTCAGGGTCTCCTAAGGGCTGTGTCATGGGCCATTGGTCACTCATATTTGCCTCAGAATAATTATCTTCAAATATTTTACAGATTTTTGACTCTTATTGTAGACACTGTTAGCACAGAACAAACAAATACAAGGCCCTTGTGTGTGTGTGTGTGTGTGTGTGTGTGTGTGTGTGTGTGATGATGTTTCACTCTTGTTGGCCAGGCTGGAGTGCAATGGCGTAATCTTGGTTCACTGCAAACTCTGCATCCCGGCTTCAAGCGATTCTCCTGCCTCAGTCTCCCAAGTAGCTGGGATTACAGGAATGCGCCACCATGCCTGGCTAATTTTGTATTTTTAGTAGAAACGGGGTTTGTCCTTGTTGGTTAGGTTGGTCTCGAACTCCCAAACTCAGTTGATCCACCTGCCTTGGCCTCCCAAAGTGCTGGGATTACAGGCTTGAGCCTCCACGCCCGGCCCTGAAGACAGGGCCCTTTAATGTAGGGTATGAGCAGGAGGTCCCGTTGGTTCACTCAACCTTTGATAGTGCTGCATCAACACCTTGTTTAGCACCATCAGTGTTTGTCACATTCATCCCATTTCCATTTTTCATCCAAAGTCTTCCACCTGTTGGGGCAAGTTTCTTGATTCTTGCCTCTGTCTCTCCTTCCTTCTTTCCATTCCTTCCTTCCTTCCTTTCTCTCTCCTTCCTTCCCTCCCTCTCCCCTTTCTTTCTCCCTCCCTCCCTCCCTCCTTCCTCCTTCCTTCTTCTTTTCTCTTCCCCTTCCTTCCTTCCTTCCTTCCTTCCTTCCTCCTTCCTTCTTCTCTCTCTCTCCTTCCCTCCCCCTTCCTCCTTCTTCCTTCTTCCTTCCTTCCTTCTTCCTCCTCCTCCCCTCCTTTCTTCTCTTCCCTTCTTCTCACTCAGCACCCAAGTCCGGCTAATTTTTTGTGGGTTTTTTTTTTTTTGGTACAGACAGGTTTTCACCGTGTTTGCCAGGCTGATCTGAATCCCACCTCAGCCTCCCAAAGGTGCTGGGATTACAGTGTGTGAGCCACCGCACCTGGCCATTAAATCACTTTACTGCTGTCCTTGTATCAGCAAGACCTATACAGGGAAGCTGAGACAGGTGACTCTGATAAGATTTGTGGATTGTCCTCTATTATTGCAGAATAATGTCACATGGGACACCCATGCAAAAAGGAGCCCCCTTAACCCCAGCATTTACCATGACCTGGTAAACAGGCCATATCAGTGAGTGAATATTTCAGTCATCATAAAGCAGTCCCACATGGCTTGTATACAAAGCATTTAAGCTGCTTCATCTGCCAGGGCTCCACTTAGCCACCAAAATGGAGTCAGGTGGTTTTCCCTTCTCAGGGTAAAACAGACCTTCGTGGCTTTACTCTCCCACCGGTCTGGCTGTTCCCTAGGAATCTACCTCTATGTGTCTGGATCATGGCCAGTCATTGGTGATTGTTTCAAGGGACTATAGGTCCTGCATCAGCCGAAACTTGCTCTTCTACGTCTGGCATTCAAAGCAAAAATGCTGCCCCTAAATGAGTTACCCACAATCCAACTTGATGAGTTTCCTCAGGAGCTGGTGGACTGAGTCACAGAATGAAAACAACTCCTTCACTCACGTACCCCTGGTGTAGTCCTTCTTAGTTTTGCCATCTCTCACATGGACAGCCTGGTGACCAGAGGGTCTTGGAAGTTACTTTTCTTCTTTTTTTTTCTTTTCTTTTTCTTTCTTTTTTCTTTTTTTTTTTTTTTTTTTTGTTGTTGTTGTTTTTTGAGATAGGGTCTCACTCTGTCGCCAGGTCAGAGTGCAGTGGTGTGATCTCAGCTCACTACAACCTCCGCCTCCCAGGTTCAAGCGATTCTCCTGCCTCAGCTTCCCCAAGTAGCTGGGACTACAGGTGCGCACCACCACGACCAGCTAATTTTTGTATTTTTAGTAGAGACAGGGTTTCACCATGTTGGCCATGATGGTCGCAATCTCTTGACCTTGTGATCTGCCCACCTCAGCCTCCCAAAGCGCTGGGATTACAGGTGTGAGCCACCGCCCCCGGCCGGAAGTACTTGTACTTTTGGGGGTGGCTTTGAGGCTAGTGGCTGAAGCTTGAACTAACCCACATCTGAGTTTGGTCTAGCCTCAAGGTCCAAGCCAGCACTCTCTTTGAATTTCATTTTAGCTATAACACTCTCACAGTACCCTCAGAACTGTATGTTTAGCATGCTTCTAATTATTTTGCATTTTCTTATGTACCCAAAGGGCCAACTCCTCAAGAGTTGGGTGTAATACCATCTCCAAATTCCATGGGTAACTTTTACCTTTTGAATGTAACCCAGCTGCACTTTCATACCATGCGTAACCATGTCGCCATTCAGGGATCAAAGGTTCCTGATCTCTCATCCTTTCCTCCTGTCTCTTTCCAAACCACATGTTTCCATGAGTCAGGGCTATTCTAGCAAATCCCTAGAAATCCCTTTTCTAACATCAAATGTATAGGAAAAAAACCTGACTTTTTTCTCTCAGCTTTAGAACACTTCTGTGACCAAATGGGTGGGTTGTTTGCAATTCAGTTCCTTGGAAGACACCAGCTGGGTGTCCTACTCAATTCTGACAACATCTACCTGAGATAGCATCAAACCCCACAGGTTAAGGGCTGTGTCCCACAAGACTGCCCCACCCTCAGCTTCCACTGCCAATTTCAAATCTAGGTATTGCCTGTATTTCTGACAAACAAGCTATACATCCAGCATTCCTAAGACCCCCTTCTTAGGCTTGATAATTTGCTAAAACGGCTTACAGAATTCAGGAAAATGGTCTATTTACTAGATTGTGGGCTTATTATAAAGGATACAACTCAGGAACAGCCAGATGAAGAGATACATAGGGCCAGGTCTGGGGGAGGACGAGGGCTCCGTGCTTTTTCCAGAGCACCACCCTGCAGACCCATCCATGTGTTCACAGAGCCGGAGGCTTCTCAGCGTGTTATTGTTTAATCCATTTTCCACTGGTAGACATTTAGGTTATTCCCATTTATTTTGCTCCCACAAACAATGCTGCAATTAATTGCCTACATCTCATGTGCTTAGTGTAGCGTCTTTCTGGGGAAGCACTTCCCAGTCTTGTCGCATGACGGTGCACAGTGCACACGGCACCACATGGTGTGGCACAAGGGAATCAGTGGACAGAGGAGCTGCTCCCAGCTGGAGGTGCCGATCTCTGGCCATTCCAGCTGCTCCTGGCCCTGCTTAGACGCCCTGAGGACTGAGACTGTAAACCTGGCAGGTCGGCATTCATCTCATAGCACACGAAGAGCTCGCAGTCCGTAAGCTCTGCCCCCAGGGAATGAACCTGACAGGGAAATTACTGAGCATATGGACAGTGAGCTCCATGAATTATCGTCCAGATGTTCTTCAAAGTGGTTGTAGTAATTGATACTCTCAATGCCTCTTTCATTCTTTTTTGTTTGTTTGGAACAAAGGATTCGCTATGTTGGCCAAGCTGGCCTCAAACTCCTGTCTTCAAGTGATCCTCCCATCTTGGTCTCCTAAGTAGCTGGGATTACAGTTGTGAGCCACCACGCCCGGTTCAATGCCTCTTTCAATCTGAAGATTGTGTCTTTCTTCATTAACTTTCTTCAGAAAAGTTAATTAATTATTTTTAAACGTTCTTTTCTTTCTCTTTTTCTCTCTTTCTCTTTCTCTCTCTCTTCCCTTCCTTTCTTCTCTCCTTCCTTCCTTCCTTCCTTCCTTCCTTCCTTCCTTCCTTCCTCCCTCCCTCCCTCCCTCCCTCCCTCCCTTCGACAGAGTCTCACTCTTATCATCCAGGCTGGAGTGCTGTGGCACAAATTCGGTTCACTGCAACCTCCGCCTCCCAGGTTCAAGCGATTCTCCTGCCTCAGCCTCCCGAATAGCTGGGATTACAGGTGCGTGCCACTAGGCTCGGCGAATTTTTGTATTTTTAGTAGAGATGGGGTTTCACCATGTTGGCCAGTCTGGTCTCGAACTCCTGACCTCAGGTGATCCGCCTGCCTCAGCCTCCCAACGTGCTGGCATTACAGGCTTGAGCCACTGAGCCAGGACTATTTATTTTATAATTTTCTATCCCTCATTTTGTGTTCTGTTTCTTTCTCTCTCTCTTCTTTCCTTCTTCTCCTTCTTCTTTTTTTTTCTTTCTGAAACTGATGTTTATTTTCCCTCAGCCTTATTTCCATGTTGCTTAAGAGCCTGTGCAAGAACAGCTTAAGACCATTCACTGGTTGCTCCTACCCACTCAGTGGCCTGAGCAGTGGGAGCTGCAGACCAGTCTTCCGTGGCAGGCTGAGCGTGCCAGTCTTCAGTAGGGAACTGCAGATAGGCACAGAGGGCACCTGCACACCTTCAGACCAGTCTGCAACCTCAGGCTGAGTAGCAGTGACCTCAGGAGCTGGAGCAGTCCGTTCACCCTGAAATTCCTCCCTTGGTCACAGCCTTTTCAGCCGCAGCCCTGCCTCTTCTTTTTCAATCTCTTCAGGATCTCTGAGACGTAGAGATCAGGGCATGACCTTCCCACAAGTGTTCATGGGAAATGGTGGATGCCATGCCACAGAACTTCCCGAGGCCAGGCAGTCCACCCCCACTGAGTGAGCTCCCTTGTTGTTGCATGGGATGGCAGTGTCCACATAGCGCAAGGAGAATCTGTGTTACACAGAGCAATGGTAGGTAGGTTAACATAAGATGCCTCTGTAAGAGGCTGGTGGTCAGCCCTGGGGTCAGTAACCACAAGAAGCCGTGGCTCCTGGAAGGCTGCCTGGATCTGGTTAGTGAAGGTTCCAGGAGTGAAGCGGCCAGCAATTGGGGTAGCTCCAGTGGCAGCAGCAAACTTCGGCGCGGCCCTCTGTCTGGTATTCCTGGAAAATATGACACACCAGCAGGGTATTCAATGGCAACAATGGCACGGGGCGCCAGCAGAAGCTTCTCCCAGGTCCTCTTCAGATTTAGGATGTAGATGCCGTCACTTTTCCTTTTCTAGATGTACTGTTCCATCTGGAGGTCAAGATTGGTGCCACCTAAGTGGGTTCCTGCTGTAAGGAACTTAAGAACATCCTTCTCCTTCATTTGCAAGACATCAAGGGCTCCAGACATTGCGAAAGTTTTCCTTTAAGTTATGACAGGAATCCAGAACAACGCCATATGGACCCCTCTGTGGGTAGTGCAGAAATAATTTTTGTATTTTTAATAGAGACAGGGTTTCACCATGTTGGCCAGGCTGGTCTTGAACTCCTGACCTCATGATCCACCTGCCTCATCCTCCCAAATTACTGGGATTACAGGACTGAGCCGCCACGCCGGGCCTGTTTTATGTTCTTATTTCTCTGAATTATCTCTGTGTTATTTGATGTTAAATTTCTGTCTTTGTCTTTCTCTCCTTTTGGAATCCTCATTGCTTTCTTTCATACCACAAGTTTTCTCTAATCTGCAGTGAGCCTCTGTTAAGCTTTTATATTTGAGAATGAGGGACTATAAAGGCTGACAGAAACTCTGGGACATGAACAGGGACTGCTGCCTTTAGATCACCCTTTGGCGAGAGTGGGCAGAGAACTGGCCATGCTAAGTGGGGGCTCTGCCCCCTAGCCACTCCACTGTGGGGAGGCCTTTACTCTGGGCGTGCACACCAGCTGCTCAAGTCCTTCCAGACTGGGCACATGACTCTTCGCCTGGAGTCATTACCTGGCTCGATGTCCTCACAGTTCTGTGCATGGGGTGGGGTGGGGATGCAGGTGTTGACTGTTTTACACACAGGTCTTCAACCCTGCTTGATTTTCAGCCCCACTGGACTCTCCTACCTCTAACTGTGGAGCCCTGGCCCCATCCCAGACTCTACAGAGCACAGCAGTTTCTTCCATGGCTCCACCCTCCGTCATCCCATCCCACCAGTAGCTGCTTGTCTAGCTGTGGCTTCCTCTGAGTTGTGGTTTCCTCTGCTATTTCCTCCAACAACGCTCTTCACTCTGGGTTCAGTGTTGCAGAAGTAGTCTGTTGTCTTCCCTCTGCAGATGTCATCATCAGCATTGTCCTCATTCTATTTGTGGTTTTTTTTTTTTTTTTCACCTGTCCCATTCCTTCACTTGTGTGCTGTTGCTGGAACCTATGGGAGGCTCTTAGCCTATGGCAAACCAGACACAAAGGTCCAAAGAAACTACAGAGCTAAGTGCAGAAACAGAAAGATTCTGACGCAAGTGTTCTGATGTAAACATTTAACATATTGAATTGTTTGGGGCATTTGATCCATCTGCAAACACGTACATCCATGATGTAGTTGCTAAGCCACATTCTGGACCTATGCAGAGTCTGTAAACGCCTCTCCTCCAACTCTGTAAAATTGAATCTGTGGACCTGGCATGGTGGCTCATGCCTGTAATCCCGGCACTTTGGGAGGTCGAGGCAGACGGATCACCTGAGGTCGGGAGTTTGAGACCAGCCTGACCAACATGGAGAAACTCCATCTCTACTAAAAATACAAAATTTGGCTCGTGTCTCTAATCCCAGCACTTTGGGGAACCAAGGCAGGCGGATCACGAGGTCAGGATATCGAGACCATCCTGGTTAACATGGTGAAACCCCGTCTCTACTAAAAATACAAAAAAAAAAAAAAAAAAAAAAATTAGCCTCGCATTAGCCGGTGCCTGTAGTCCCAGCTACTCAGGAGGCTGGGGCAGAAGAATGGCGTGAACCTGGGAGGCGGAGCTTGCAGTGAGCCGAGATCGCACCACTGCAACTCTAGCCTGGGTGACAGAGTGAGACTCCGTCTCAAAAACAAAAGCAAAAACAAACAAAATTAGCCAGGCATGGTGGTGTGCAGCTGTAATCCCAGCTACTCAGGAGGCTGAGGCAGAAGAATTGCTTGAACCCAGGAGGCGCAGATAGCGGTGAGCCAAGATCACACCACTGCACTCCAGCCTGGGCAACAAGAGCGAAACACCATCTCAAAAACAAAACAAAACAAAACAAAATTGAATCTGTGTCTGGTGGCAGTTCTGACCTCAGAGATTCAGTGTGCTAAATCGCTGCCTGTTTTAGAAACCAGCCTGTGTAGCTGAGGCCCTACAGCATGTGATCATGTCCACATCTGTCATGAGTAGCACAAGGTCAGACATAACCAGGACCATGCACATTGGTGTCTTTCCACAAGGCTGAACTTTTATTGATGCTATTTCAGTCATAAAAGCCATGAACTACATGAAGTTCCCTCAGAGGCAATTCTCCTTAGTATACTCCATTTACTCAGTAGTCAGAACCTTGGGCACACAGGCTCGAACCCCTCCACAGGTCAGTCAATACTGCAAACCATACTTTAGAGTATACTTAATCAATATATAAATATTAAGATTAAACATTCCACATCAAGCAAAATAATATTTAACATCATGAGTAAAGGGGAGGCCAGGCACGGTGGCTCACGCCTGTAATCCCAACACTATGTGCAGCTGAGGCAGGTAAATCACTTGAGGCCCAGAGTTCGAGACCAGCCTGGCCAACATGGTGAAAACCTGTCTCTACTAAAAATACAAAAATTAGCCAGATGTGGTGGCCCAAGTCTGTAGTCCCAGCTACTTGGGAGGCTGAGGCACGAGAATCACTTGAATCTGGGAGGCAGAGGTTGCAGTGAGCCAATATCTCACCACTGCACTTCAGCCTGGGTGACAGAGAGACTCCGTTTCAAAAAAAAAAAGAATAGAGGGGATAGGAAGAGAGGTTCACAAACCAGGCCAAGAAGAGCAACATGGACAGTGTCCTCAGCTGGTCTGGGCACTTGTCAACATCTTGCAAGGAAGAATCTTTGATGCAGGCCGAGCCTTCAGTGGCAGATGCTGGGTGCTGATCACCAGTGACAGCAAGACATTGTCTGTTAAGACGGCCATTTTGAACTGATGACGTTCTGCATGTTTTATGACCACACAGTCCTCTGGTGAGGACTGATGGTAAAAGAGTGTGCCTGTCTATGTCCTGATCTGGTTGGATGCCATCTTTATTAATTAGGTAAACCTCTCTGGTCCCTGCTGGTATGATGCCTTCTGAAATGTAAGATGGAGTCTTTTTCTAAGATGGAGTCACTTATGTCAAGCATGCTCCATACACCCTCTCTCCTGGCACCCATGACCCTGCCCTGGAGCCCTCTGGAATCGGGGCTGTGGTAGCTCGTGATGTATGGGTATGGCATGGTGGCCAGCCACCCAGGCTTCATTTTCTGCTGTGTTGGTTTCCCTGACACCATTCACTGCCAAGTTGCTGGGACCCCTGACTATATCCTGTCACTTGGGCCTTTTACTGAATGACAAATGGCCCAGGGACTTAGTAGTTTCAGATGACAACCATCATTTCATATGTGCAAACTTCTGTAGGTCCAGAGTTGGGCAGGGCTCAGCCAGGTTAGTTTTGCTCCAGGTGATGTCAGTTGGCAGATCGGCTGGGGGTGGGGACCCCTGGGGCTGGCCCAGGCAGGATGGCTAAAGGAGCTGAAGGCTGGACAGACATCTCTCTTATTCCAAGTGGTCTCTTTCCCGGGGAGCCTGGGCTCTGTGTGGTGCTAGGGAGGAGTGGACAATGGTGAAGGAGGCAGAGGGAGGATGAGGAGCTGCAGGCCCTGCCGGCCCTGTCTTGGTAGCCACACCGAGGGACTCCTGCTGCGTGCTCTTGGTCAAAGCCTGTCTTGGGCCAGCCCAATGCAAAGGGAGGGAAGTCCACGCCACCTCTTGGTGGAGGAGGGGCAGGTCACTCTGCAGAAGGGCAGCTGGGGTGGGGATGTTGCTGCAACTTTCTGTGGAAACATAGCCTACACCCCGGGCCCCAGCATGGACTCTTTCCCTGGTGAACTCAGTGGCCAGTGGCTGAGTCCAGATGCTGGCTTTGGTTACTTGCAGGTGGCTTAGTCTAGGATAAGGAATGTGTCTATGCCTCGCCAAGTCCTGAAACAATGGAAATGCCTTTCAAATCATCAAATAAATATTTAGACAGTGTTGTCCTTATCTAATGTTTTTTGTTCCCCATAAAGAAAAATGATTATTGCAAAGGTTTTGTTTTGGTAAGCATTTTCCTGTAGGATTGCGCTCCAAGAGTTACTGTCAGTTTCCCTGTTCTTTACTTCTCCCTAGTAGGAGTATAGCGAATTCTTCCTGGAACGGGTGCAAATTTTATTTCAAATAAAAAGTATGCAATTGGGTATCTATTCTCCCAAGCTGGAGCTGTCAGGGGACTTTAAGACAGAGATGGGCATATAAGAAATAACATTGCTTATTACAACCAGAAATGTATACTACATCCCCCCAAAAAAAAAAAAAAAAAAGCTCAGAGACATGTACAGAAATAAATCCTTTCCTTTTTTTTTTTCAAGAATCAGTCTCGCTGTATCGCCCAGGCTGGAGTATAGTGGCGTGATCTCGGCTCACTGCAACCTTCTCCTCCCAGGTTCAAGCGATTCACTTCTACCTCAGCCTCCCGAGCAGTCAGGATTATAGGCATGTGCCACCACGCTCAGCAAATTTTTGTATTTTTAGTAGAGATGGGGTTTCACCATGTTGGCCAGTCTGGTCTCGAACTCCTGACCTCAAGTGATCTGCCCACCTTGGCCTCCCAAAGTGCTAGGATTACAGGCGTGAGCCACCCTACCTGGCCAATTCTTTTATTTTCTATGAAAAATGATGAGAGGCAGACGCAAGAGCATGGTGAACCAGCAGAGCACGGGGAAGACCGCCATCCATTAGGTGAGAAGGCCTGGGGAAAGGATCTGTCCCTTTGGGTAGGTGCTAGACAGAAGACATCCACATTCCTACTTCACTGCCTTCACTACACAAATAATTCAGCTTTCTTACCAAAAAGGTAAAAGGTGGGAAATAGCAAAGACTTCAGTGAATGATTCAGTTTTTCTACAAAGAAAGATCATCCCCTTGCTGTACCAATCTGAGGGAATTATCTAAAAAATTGTCAGCATCTGGAAATATTTTAGCCTTACAGAAAAGATGTGACAGCTACAGATGACTTAAGGCCTGATATATTTCTCCCTGTACAAATAAGCTTAAATAATGACACACTGGAGATGCTGTAGACTTTGAATTCTCTGTGGAAAGCCCTGGGACAGCAGGAGGTTGCCAGGACACAGCTGGATGGGCTTCGCTGGAGGCTGAGGCTCAGCCAAGCAGCTCATCCCAGAGACCTGGGTACAAACCCAAACCCACCTAATTCAAAGAGCGTTGGGTGCTCGCCATGACAAGCAAGGTCTATTAGCTTATTTCGGCCTGTGCTAACACCTGCTACTTGTTTTGCCTAAAGTGGAGAGGCTATTCATTACAATGTGAGTGACGTTGAAGCGGGGGGTTTCTGTTGTGCAGCGGCCTCTTAATTAGGGAACACATTTGACCCTGCATGGTTCGTGTCCAGACCCCTTCTCTTAAAGCAGCAGCCATCGTAAAGAAAAGTAAAAAACTGGCCAGGCACAGTGGCTCACGCCTCTAATCTCAGCACTTTGGGAGGCCGAGGTGGGCAGATCACGAGGTCAGGAGATCGAGACCATCCAGGCTAACACGGTGAAATGCCGTCTCTACTAAAAATACAAAAAGTTAGCTGGGTGTGGTGGCGGGTGCCTGTAGTCCCAGCCACTTGGGAGGCTGAGGCAGGAGAATGACGTGAACTTGGGAGGCAGAGCTTGCAGTGAGCCAAGATGGTGCCACTGCACTCCAGCCTGGGCGACAGAGTGAGACTCCGTCTCAAAAAAAAAAAGCAAAAAAAAAATAATTCAGTAGAATTTGAACCGAAAAAATTACGTTGAATTTCCATATTTGTAGAAGTTCTACCTTCTAAAGAAGAAACAACTTTCTTCTGCATAAAAATTTGTACCTGGAGTATTAACACGATCATCTCAACCTTTCTCCCTTTCTTCATCCTTCTCCTTTCTCTATTATCTCCATCCTGCAAAAATGGGCCACAAAGGCATGTTGAGGGGAAAAGAGAGTGGTAGAAGGCAAAACAGGGCCTTTAGGACAAGTCTTTCGAGAGAACCAAGGTGGTGATGAAGCCAAGGGGTTCATAAGCATGAGGAGTCTTTCCTCAAAGCCACCCTGCGGGGCCACACGGTCAGCTCCCTTCTGTGGGCCAGGCTGCGGGACAGCAGAAGCAGGCACAGCCCATCCTCAAGGGCCCCAGGTTAACAGGGAAGTAGACACACGCACAGGTAAAGTCAGTACATGAAGTTACTACTGTTCATTCTTCAGATGAGGCAACTGAGGCTCAGGCTTCTTAACTAACCTTATTCAAGGTTACACAGTAAGTGGCAGATCCAGGATCCTGGTCTTCTCCCCTTGTACCAACTATTTCGTCCTTTGCATGTTATCTGATTTATTTATTTATTTATTTTTTGTAGAGACAGGGTTCCACTATGTTGCCCAGGCTGGTCTTGAATTCCTGATCCCAAGTGATCCACCTGCCTCAGCCTCCCAAGATGCTGGAATTATGGGTGTGAGCCACAGTGCCTGGCCTATTTTATTTTATTTTATTTTATTTTATTTTTTTGAGATGGAGTCTTACTCTGTCCCCCAGGCTGGCGTACAATGGCATGATCTTGGCTCACTGCAACCTCTGCTTCCTGGGTTCAAGTGATTCTCCTGCCTCAGCCTCCTGAGCAGCTGGGATTACAGGCACCCACCAACATGCCTGGCTAATTTTTGTATTTTTAGTAGAGACAGGTTTCACCAGGTTGGCCAGGCTGGTCTCGAACTCCTGACCTCATGAACCACCTGCCTTGGCTAATTTATTTATTTATTTATTTATTTATTTATTTATTTATTTATTTATTTTTGAGATGGAGTCTCGCTCTGTCGCCCAGGCTGGAGTGCAGTGGTGTGATCTCAGCTCACTGCAAGCTCCGCCTCCCAGGTTCATGCTGTTCTCCTGCCTCAGCCTCCTGAGCAGCTGGGACTACAGGTGCCTGCCACCATGCTCGGCTAATTTTTTGTATTTTTTAGTAGAGACGTGGTTTCATGTGTTAGCCAGGATGGTTTTGATCTCCTAACCTCGTGATCCGCCTGCCTCAGCCTCCCAAAGTGCCGGGATTACAGGCGTGAGCCACTGTGCCTGGCCTTGGCTAATTTATTTTTTTTTAGAGACAAGGTCTCACTGTCACCCAGGCTGGGATGCAGTGGCACAATTACAGGTGGAGCCTCAAACCTTTCGCATTTTAGAGCACATCATTTGCTCATTTGTTAGTAACATTAATTAGAAAAGTCCCACCCAGAGACAGACGGACACGGCTTTTATCCTTTTAAGAGCACCTGGGTCTGGGTACAGTGACTCAGGCTTGTAATTCCAGCACTTTGGGAGGCCAAGGTGGGAGGATTCCTTGAATCCAGGAGTTCAAGGCAAGCCTGGGCAACATAGTGAGACCCCGTCTCTACAAAAAATACAAAATTTAGCCTGGCATGTGACATGCACCTGTAATCCCAGCTACTCAGGAGACTGAGGTGGGAGGATTGCTTGAGCCATGGAGCCATGGAGGCTGCAGTGAGCTGGGATTGCACCACTGCACTCCAGCCTCGGTGACAGAGCGAGACCCTGCCTAAAAATATATATGTATATATATATGCACTTGGAGAAAGGAAGAATCCTAGATAAAACTCTGAAAACCCTCGCTAACACCTCCTGCCACCCCCGCGTACCACTAGGTAATGTTCCACTGGAGTAGAATCCTCCCTCCCAAAAAGAGAGAACCTGCTGGAGTCCTAGGCTTGATTTTCCCTGGCTGGACCAAGAATGGTGACTTAAAGTTAACTGTCTTCAATAGCAAATACTCACCAGAAGAGAAGAAAGAAGCAAGCTCATGCCTGTAATCCCAGCACTTTGGGAGGCCGAGGCGGGTGGATCATTTGAGGTCAGGAGTTCAAGACCAGCCTGGCCAACATGGTGAAACCCTGTCTCTACTAAAATACAAAATTAGCCAGGTGTGGTGGCATGAGCCTGTAATCCCAGCTACTCAGGAGGCTGAGGCAGGAGAATCACTTGAACCTAGGAGGGGGAGGTTGCAGTGAGCCGAGATCGCGCCACTGCATTCCACCTGGGGTGACAGAGCAAGATTCCATCTCAAAGAAACTCAAACAACAACAACGACAACAACAACCATACACAAGAAAAACCAAAACAGAAGTTTATTGTCTCAGAGTTCTGGAGGCTGGAAGTCTGAAATCAAGGTGTCAGCGAGCTGCACTCCCTCTGAAAGCTCTAGGGGAGATCCTTCCTCTTCTCTTCCAGCTTCTGGTGGCCCAGAGGTCCCCTGTGGCAGCATCACTATCATCTCTGCCTCCATCTTTCCATGGCCTTCTCCTCTGTATCTGTGTCTTCTCTTTTGTCTCTTTCTCTCTCTTTAAAACAATTTTATATTGAATAGAGGTGGGGTCTCACTGTGTTGCCCAGGCTGGTCTCAAACTCCTGGGCTCAAGCAATTCCCTCACGTCGGCCTCCCAAAGTGCTGGGATTATAGGCGCAAGCTACCATGGCTGGCTGCTTCTCTCTCTGTTTGTTTATTTATTTATATTTTTTGAGATAGAGTCTCACTCTGTCGCCCAGGCTTGACTGCAGTGGTATGATCTTGGCTCGCTGCAACTTCCGTCTCCCGCGTTCAAGTGATTCTCCTGCCTCAGCCTCCCGAGTAGCTGAGATTACAGGTACTCACCACCATATCCAGTTAATTTTTATACTTTTAGTAGAGACGGGGTTTCACCATGTTGGCCAGGCAGGTCTCGAACTCCTGGCCTCAGGTGATCCACCCGCCTTGGCCTCCCAAAGTGCTGGGATTACGCTCACGCCTGACCGCTTCTATCTCTTAAAAGGACATTCTTCATTGGATTTAGGTGCCATGCAGATAATCCAGGATTACTTTGTCTCAAGATCTGTAATCATGTCTGCAAAGACCCTTTTCCCAATAAGGTCACATCCGCAGGTTCTTAGGGATAGGATGTGGGTATATCTTTTGGGGGACCACCATTTAGCCCACTGAATTCACACTGTACCCTAAAATGTAGTCAGATTAAATATGGTGTGAATTCAGGAAAGTGTTTTTTTTGTTATTTATTTATTTTTTTTTTTGAGACAGAGTCTCACTCTATTGCCCAGGCTGGAGTACAATGGTGAGATCTCGGCTCACTGCAACCTCCCTCTCCCGGGTTCAAGCGATTCTCCTGCCTCAGTCTCCCAAGTAGCTGGGACTACAGGCGCATGCCACCATGTCCAGCTAATTTTTGTATTTTTAATAGAGACAGGGTTTCCCCATATTGGCCAGGCTGGTCTGAAACTCCTGACCTCGTGATCCACCCACCTTGGGCTCCTGAAGTGCTGGGATTTCAGGTGTGAGCCACTGCGCCCAGCCTGTGTTTTTTGGGGGGAGAGTGGGGGGTGGTTTGAGACAGGGCCTCATTCTGTCTGTCGCCCAGGGTGGAGTGCGGTGGCACAATCTTGGCTCCATGCAGCCTTGACCTCTCTGGGCTCAGGTGATCCTTTCGCCTCAGCCTCCCGAGTAGCTTAGACTACAGATGCATGTCATCATGCCCAGTTAATGTTTGTATTTTTTGTAGAGACAAGGTTTCGCCATGTCGCCCAGGCTGGTCTCGAACTCCTGGACTCAAGCCATCTGCCAGCCTTGGCCTCCCAAAGTGCTAGGACTACAGGTGTGAGCTACTGCACCCGGTCTGATCAAAGTCTTAAATACAGATAAATATATTTTAAGAGTAACTTCCAAGTGTTACTATTTGACTGAGATTTTGAGTGTAGGATTTTATTTTCTGGTCTGTTTGGGTTAAACGAAGGTTTAACGCTAGAGTGACACTTTCTCTCCACTCACATGGAGGAGTCCAAGGGGTTGGGCCCAGGCTGGTGTCTGAGTCAGAAACAGTGCTTCTCCCCTCCTCTTGTCAGACCTCTATGTGGAGGGGAGGAGAAAAATAGGTTTTTCTCTTTACCCATCTTAGGTGCAGTCAAATTAGACTAAGAAAAGACAGATTAGTGAGTGAAAAACAAGGAAGTTTATAATGCATGCATTTTGCTTACATGCAACACTCAAGTGTGTGACTCAAAAGGTGGCTAGAACGCAGGTGTATATAGCATCTCAACAAAGAATAATAAATTTGTAGCGAAGTGGCAAGACAAAGGAAAAGGACTTCAGGCTCCTGGGAGTGTCAAATTGTAGGAATGCAAATATATGGGGAAGCTAATGGTAGATACGGGCTAGGGAGGAATGCTCATTATGTGGGTTCTGCTGGTGCTGTCTCCAGTTGCCACCGATAATTACCTTTGGTCCTTCCTGGTGGAGAGAGGTCTGGGGACTGTTTTACAAATGTATGCCTTGCTTTTAGGAGAAAGGGGGAGGGTAGAGAGCTCTTTCTGTTTCTGCCTTTTTTCAATTACCTTCAGCTCAAAGTAATGCTTACACCAAAGTGGCTTATTAGTGGCTGGGGAGGGGGCCGGGGTGGGGGGCGCACATATTCTTTCTTCCGTCACCTGAAAAGTCTGCAAAGTCCTGTGTGGGCCACCCCTGCCTTGCAAATCAATCCCCTCTTTATCAGTGCACCAGATGTGTCAAGTTGTAAGTGACCTTCTGTGAGGGGCTAAACATAAATCCCCCTTGTGTTATAGATCACACCCATATTTGACCCTCCAGAGGGTCTGACAGTGGTTCAATGGGATAGGCTGCTACCAGGTGCAACCAGACAGGGACAAGCTCTCGGAATGTGAGGCCTTCAGCAGGTGAGGACAATGTTCCCATAGGGGTGAGGCTCCTTTTCCTGAACAACTGTAGCATAAAATGTTATTTATTGTTTTTCCAGATAATGGTGCTGAGAGTACTCTTCATTAGTGGCTTCTTAAGGTTGTATTTCTTCTTCTTCTCCTTCTTCCTTCTTCCTTCTTCTTCTTTCTTCTTCTTCTTCTTCTTCTTCTTATTATTATTTTTTTTTTTTTTTATTTTTTTTTTTTTGAGACAACGTCTTGCTCTGTAGCCCAGGCTGGAGTGCAATGGCACAATCACAGCTCACTGAAACCTCAAACTCCCGATCTCAAGCCATCCTCCTGCCTCAGCTTCCCAAGTACCTGGGACTACAGGCATATGCTGCCACGCCCAGCTAATTAAAAAAATTTTTTGTAGAAGTAGGATCTCATCATATTGCTCAGGCTGGTTTCAAACTCCTGGCCTCAAGTGATCCTCCCACCTCTGCTTCTCAAAAGGATTGTATTTCTTGATTAAGCCAGCCCACTAACTCATTTTTCTACTTCTGCTGTGAGCAGTGACCTACATCTCTCCAACCCATGCGTGGCTCAGGATGCGTGGGGTGCCAGGCACAAGCAGGAGGCCCTGCGCACAGAAATAAACTTCAATGGAACCAACGCCTGATGTGCTGAGGGGGAAATTTGGTTTAGTTTTGCCTTTTAAAACCTAAGGCTTCAACAGAAATAAATGTTACTGGCTGTGGATGCCTGCTGCTTTTAGGAAAAAAAAAATTGGTTTAGCTCTGCCTTTTAAATCTGGATACTGTGAAGCACATCTCTATTCACTACCCTTTGCTGAAGACCTACTTAGTGCGGGGCTTTGTGCTAGATTCCTAGCATCGCTTCAAGAAATCCACCATTTAATTAAGAAAAGGAGACAAAGGACTGAAGGGTGAAAATACATGAAAGATAAATAACAGGTAAATAACAGGAAGGAAGGGCAGTGTAAGGTAAAATCCCCAAATGAGTGGTAAATGTCAGCATCACACTTCCCACTGTCATGAGGGACTGTGATGCTGTCAAAAGCAAAGATTCAAGTCTTGGGGACCTCTGGCTGCAATATTAAAACTGCCTCCATAGCTGGATCACAGGCCAACTTCACCGCTTCAACTGGATGATGATGAAATTGGACTCAGCACAGTGAAAAACTTAGAAACCACTGGAGCAATAAGGGATGGTGATTATACAGATGCATTCGTCAAGTTTTTAAATTTTCAAGTGTAGAGGCCTCATAGGATTGATCAATTAATTGATACTTATTGACAATCTGAATGCAGGACAAAGTGATCCCTGCCTTAATGGAAGTAAGAATGGGAGGCTGAGGTGGATGGATCACAAGACTCCATCTCAAAACCCTGTCTCTACCAAAAATACAAAAAAAAAAAAAATAGCTGGGCACCGTGGTGCATGCCTGTAGTCCCAGCTACTTGGGAGGCTGAGGCAGGAGAATCACTTGAATCCGGGAGACAGAAGTTGCAGTGAGCCAAGATAGCGCCACTGCACTCCAACCTGGGCAACAGAGTGAGATTCTGTCTCAAAAAAAAAAACAAAAGTTCTGAAAATTTCTGAATGAGTATGCTTTGAGGGTTCTGAGCAATTTGAGGGACCTGAGCAATTTGAAAGTTGTGAGTATTTCTGAGTATCGCCCATGCTGATGGACACATCAGCTGTATTTCAATGTGCTTTGCATGTGATGTCTTATCAGTAAAAGCCTAGTACTAGATATTAAGCAATCTGTGTGAGTCTATTGTAATTAGGCCCCCTCTTGTTTGAAAAATAAAACACACAATGAGAATCACTGTTAGATTTTGAATGCTATGAATTTAAGTGTGAATATCCTGGTTGTTTTTTGGCTCACCACTGAAGTTATTCAAATGTGATAAGGAAATTGGTTCCCAACGTGGGAAAGGATCGAAACCATGGAAATGAAAGACGTAATGAGAAACACAGGTGTATTGCTTGGAGACTGCCTAACACAGTTTAGTTGCCAGCCTAACGGGCTAAATTTAGAAGGCAGGAACAAAGCTTGTTTCTTCTCTTGATTTGTGGGATAAAATGGGTCACCCGGGCATGAAATAATCAAAATTGCAAGTGGACCAGAACTGCTTCTATGTTATTTGGAGCTTGCCTCCAGGTCTGGGGCCTCCCCTCATGGGCCTCAGTTTCCTTATCTAGTTTTTTTAAATTGAGGAGTGTTCCAGCATTGTTCAAGTCTAAGAATGCTCAGAACCCAGAGTGTCTCTTTCTTCATGGGAAATTATTCTTCTCAGAAGTAACCAAAACAGATGAAAACCACGGCTATTCTGGTTGAAAGGTGGTGGGGACAGGCGTTTTCCCTCAACTTTTCATCCTGTGTGGTCCTGAGTACTGGAAGAACCTTCAGTTCCTAAAAAAGTACCATCTGAAAATCCTGGGATGATGTAAGAATTGGCTTTTCCAGGTCCTCCAAGCTGCACGTTGTTCTGCTTTCTGTTGCTCATGGCAGACCACCCCAAACTGAGTGCCAGGTTTTGGTTAGGAGGCGGGAGCAGGAGTGAGGAGGAAGGTGAGGCCAGAGCTTTTACTGGGGCTTCTGAGAGAATGGCAGGGCAGAGCAGGGGAAACAGTTTAGGATGGGCTACTTCGAATGATTCCAGTAGGCTTTGGGCTTTAAGGGTGGTCTCTAGTTGCCTGGTCCCCAGCTCTGGGATGATTCAGGACAGGGGAAATATTGGCTTGGTGTGTGAGAGTGAGATAAAGGGGGTGGCTGAGGTATAGACTTGGAATTGGTTGGTTTGTATAGGAAAGACAGGGTCTCAGCACAAAGCCCTTGGCTAGCTCTAAGAATAGCTTAACCCCTGGAGGGGCAGCCTCTCCCTGGCCAGCCAGGTTTTTAAGATGTCCAAACATTATAAAAGAGCTGGGTGTGGTGGCACCTGCCTGCAATCCTAGGTGGGAGGATTACTTGAGGCCGGGAGTTCCAGACCTGCCTGGACAACATAGCAAGACCTCATCTCTAAAAAAATAATTATAAGATACAGAAGACAAAAAATGTGACTAATACATAGGAGAACCTGGAGGAAGCCTCATCCAGGCTTTTATGACCCAGCTTTGGAACTCACAGTGTCTGTCTCAGCATGCTGTTTTGGTTGGAGCCATCCTGAACCCACCCCGATCCATAGCTGGGTGCCCAGCTATCCCAGTTTGCTGGGAGTCTTTGCTGTCTTTTTGTTTTGTTTTGTTTGTTGTTGTTGTTTAGACTGAGCTTTCACTCTTGTTGCCTAGGCTGGAATGCAATGGTGCAATCTCAGGTCACTGCAACCACTGCCTCCCGGGTTCAAGTGATTCTCCTGCCTCAGCCTCCCAAGTAGTTGGTATTACAGGTGTGCACCACCACACCCGGCTAATTTTTTGTATTTCTAGTAGAGACAGGGTTTCACTATGTTGGTCAGGTTGGTCTCGAACTCCTGACCTCAAGTGATCCACCCGCCTCGGCCCCCCAAAGTGTTGGGATTACAAGCGTGAGCCACCGTGCCAAGCCCTTTGCTAGTTTTGGGGACTTTCCTTGATAATACTCAGAATACTCTGGGCAAAAAGGGACAATTCAAGGGGAGGAGACCTAGACCTCACCTCTCGGGGAGGAAGCGGCCAGGTCACGTTGTAGGAGTACACATGCAATGGGAGATATTTCTGTAGCTGTCTTTGGAAAACACAGACTGCTATAATGCATCAGGAAGGGAAAGTGTCAACACAGACAGGAGTCAGGGCCTGGAGACTTGCCTGGTTCTCGGGAAGGGCACTGGTCACAAAAAGAGAAAGAAAAGGTTGCTAGAGATACATGTAGAAGCAAATGCCCTGACGAGATCAGATGGCCATGTAAAAAAGCATTCCAATTCACAGTAAAGTTAGTGTACCTATGCATTTACAGATTCAATCTTTTTTTTTTTTTTTTTTGAGATGGAGTCTCTTGTTGCCCTGGCTAGAGTGCAGTGGCGTGATCTCGGCTCACTGCAACCTGTGCCTCCCGGGTTCAAGTGATTCTCCTGCCTCAGCCTCCCAAGTAGCTGGGATTACAGGTACCTGCCACAACACCTGGATAATGTGTTTTTACTAGAGACAGGGTTTCACCATGTTGACTGGGCTGGTCTTGAACTCCTGACCTCAGGTGATCCACCCACCTCGGCCTCCCAAAGTGCTGGGATTACAGGTCTGAGCCATCACCCCTGGCCCAGATTCAATCTTTATTACACATACATTTAGAGTCAAATAGCTTATGACAATAATACAGATATTCAGGTGGTTTCAAGGATTTCACAACCAAGTTTTGCAGTTTATTTCAGTGGCACCTATTAATTACACATCACATCTAAACCTTGTCAGAGATTGGTTATATTTGGCTATATTTGGAAAAGTTCCTCAAGGCAGGATAAAAAGACTTATAAGATATTCCCCTGAGAAATGAAACTTTGTAGCCCCCAAATATGGATTTGCCTTTTCAGTCTGAAAGGTGATGAAAGGGGTTGGAGGGGCTGGGTCCAGATGAGCCTGGAGCAGCCCCTTTGTCCTGGGCATCACCATCCTTCCACCACACAGGGACTAGGTGGCAAGAAGAGGGGGTCACAGGAGGGTGAGCACACACACAGGATTCTGGGGTGAGTAGCCGGCAGACTCTTCACTGAGATGGGCTCTCTAGTAATAGATTGCTAAAATGCTTCACACCTGAAGCAGCAGTCCTCAAACACTGATGGAAGAAAGAGTCACATTTAGCATAACAAGAAGGAGAAGAAATATCTCAGAATACACACCTGGAAATGTACAGGAGTACCCAGAGAAAAGTTTCAAATGAACAGAGGAACAGACAGGGAACTTGAGTAGATTAAGAGACATGTTCATCCTGAGAGAGGAAGACAGCGTTACAAAGATGCCCCTCTCTCTAAGGTCATCTAAAAATTTAAGGTGAGGCCAAAAAACCCAAAAAAACAAAAAACAAAAAACAAAAGCTTGAATTTTCCCTTTAGCTTAGTGATTTTGGGGGGCCAAGATATTTTCTCGGCTGGGTGCGGTGGCTCGCGCCTATAATCCCAACACCTTGGGACGCTGAGGCGGGTGGGTCACTTGAGGTCAGGAGTTCAAGACCAGCCTGGCCAACATGGTAAAACCCCATCTCTACTAAAAATACAAAAATTAGCCAGGCGTGGTGGTGCACACCTGTAGTCCCAGCTACTCAGAAGACTGAGCCAGGAGAATTGCCTGAACCCAGGAGGCAGAGGTTGCAGTGAGCCAAGATCATACCACTGCACTCCAGCCTGGGAGACAGAGCAAATTTCTGTCTCCAAAACCATAGGATTGTGAAATATATATATATATATACATATATAAG
>NW_016806411.1:1295727-1312535 GCF_001698545.2 Rhinopithecus bieti
TTTTTTTTCCTTTCACAATCCTATGGTCAAAAAAAAAGGTGGTCTTTGTGGAAAGGAGAGGGGCTGGAGGTTGTGCTTACTAATGACCAATGATTTAATCACTCACACCTACATAAGGAAGCCTCCATAAAACCCCGTAAACAGTGGGGTTCGGACAGCTTATTGGTGGGTGAACACCTGGAGCTGCTGGGAGGGTGGGGCACCTGGAGAGGGCGTGAAACCTCAGCACCACCCCATACCTGGCTGTTCCTGAGCTGTGTCCTTAGCTTTGCACACAAAGTTGGTGATAGTAAAGCGTGTTCCTGAGTTCTATGAGTCGTTCTAACAAATTACCAAAGCTGAGGAGGGATCGTGGGAAACTTCAATTTATAGCCAGTTAGTTGGTCAAAAGTACAGGAGACCCAGGACTCGTGACTGGCATGGTGAAGTGGGGACAGTCTGTGGGACTGAGCTCTTAACTTTTGGGATCTCCTGCCATTTCCAGGAAGATAGTCCCAGAATTGGGTAAAATTAACTGCAGGACACCCAGTCGGTATATGAGACTTGGAGAAATAGTGTTGGAAAAGACACCACACGTGTGGCATCAGAAATGTGATGGGGAAAACCTTTGCTTCTCTTGGTGTCAAAAACGTGAGATTTGCTAGAAAGGCCCTGGCTCACAGAAGCATATGGTTTGCGAAGAAAAAAGGTAAAAGGGTGTGGGATGAGGAACCTTTGATTCCTGGGGGAGCCATAGCTGTGCTGCAATCTGTTACTAATGGTAAAAGTTACCAAGGGAGGCTGGGCGTGGTGGCTCACGCTTGTAATCCCAGCACTTTGGGAGGCTAATGTGGGCAGGTCATGAGGTCAGGAGTTCGAGACCAGCCTGGCCAACATGGTGAAACCCCATCTCTACTAAAAATACAAAAAATTTGCCGGGTATGGTGGCAGGCACCTATAATTCTAGCTACTCTGGAGGCCGAGGCAGGAGAATTGCTTGAACCTGGGAGGCGGAGATTGCAGCGAGCCAAGACTGTGCCACTGCACTCCAGCCTAGGCAACCGAGCAGGCTCCATCTCAAAAAAAAAAAAAAGCAAAATAATAAGAAAAAAGCAAAATATACAATCTCTTGGTTATTGGTGCCTATATCAGCTAAAATGAAAGGAAATGAGAGTGCCGAGTGGACCTTGAGGCTGGACCAGGGTCAGATTTGGGCTGGTCTGAGTTCAGCTACTAGCTTCAGAGCCGCCTCCCAAGAGAAAAATATGAGGGGACAAATAGAGTCCCTCTAAGACCTGTGGTCACCAAGAAGGTAGTCAGTGTGGACGGCGGGCAAAACCAAGCTAACTACTGAGATCAGGAGGTACATACGGAGAATGGAGCTGACTCATTTTGTGAATCAGTATCATCAGCCTCTGAGGAGCCTTTACCAACGTGAATTCTGAGAATAACTAATTTAGGGGCAGTATCTTGGTTTTTGAATGCTGCAGAGTGGAAGAGCATGTGTGGGTTGATACAGGACCCACAGCTCACTCTAGAACAATCACAGATGGTGGTACACGATTCAGACACACAGGAGGTTATTCCCAAGGGAAGAGTCAGCCTGGTGGACTGGATAAGAGTCACCGTAAGATCTATTTATCCTGAAAAGGGGGCTTGCCCGACTCCCCCTATAAATGCCAAGTGGAGCACCCGAGCTGACATGCTTCAAATGCAAGTCCTGTGGGACTGGCTTATGACTGGGATATTCACCCACTGAATATGCCTGTTACCCACGTCATGATAAATGCTGTGGTTAAGGGGGCTCCTTTGATGTGGATACCCCATATAACCTCACTATTGCAAAACTGAGCGAGAGTTTCAGAAGCCTTATCAAATTTGCTGTTTCAGCTTCCTTGCCTGTGTCTTACAGGTGCTGATAAAAATACTGGGTTAATGAATAAGTGAATGAGGAAAGGCAGAGGGGAGAGTCAGGGACACCTTGGTAAGGGAGCGCCACACACTGTGGTGCCAGGGCTTGTTGGTGAAGCCTTAACTCAGTGGCAATTATACTGAGAGAATATAGAAATGAAAGGATTGGTGGAATTAGGGTGAAAGATTGCATGAAAATTGGGGTATTAAACAGGCTTTATGTGAAGAGGTGGTGTCTCCTCTTCCTGAATGTTTTATGGGAGTGGATATCATGTCTGACTGTGGAATGCCTCCTCTACCTAGTATTGTAAAACAAAAATTGTTGGGGAAGTCCTAATGGAGGCTTCACTTAGGAATATCAGGATTGATGGGATTAAGGTGAAAGGAAGAGTGAAAATGGGTATGTTTGAAGTTGTTGTGTCTCTTTTACCTGAATATCTTACAGAAATGGACATGGTATCTGACTGGGGAACTGCTGCTATAAAACAGAAGGCATTAAATTTGTTTTTCAAGCAATATTAATTGGACATGCTGTATGGGGAGCAGAACGATTGCCTGAGCTCACACAGTGCAGAGTAGAAGCTGGAGTGCGGGGAGAGAGCCCCTCGGTGGGATAGCCCTGTGTGGAGTGTAAAGTGGGGCTAGTGGAGAAAGCCCGTAAGTGCATCCCAGCCACATCTACTGGGCTTTGGACCAGTGAATTTCTACTTGGCGGGCATTTACTAGCTTGCTGTCAGACATTAATTGAAGCCACCCTATGATAAAAGGACATAAAATAATCTTGAAACTGAAAATACCCATGATGTCCTGAGTGATGTCAGAGAAACATTCTAATGGGGACAGCAGTGCTCACAGGAGCTCCATAATAAGATGGAAGTGGTTTATACAGGATCATGCTGCCTGGGGCACAGAGGAGCATAAACTCACAAACAGGGAGCCTCTGTTCCCTCAGAACTGATTCAGAAATTGCATTAGGAGCTGCCAGATCCTATCATCACATGAACAGTGCTCTATAAACTGCTCTTGACTGACCAACAAAGAGCTGCTTCGTGTATTGATGACAGTTCCAAGGTGAACAGACAGCCTGTTTGGAAAGATGCCCCTCTTATGGAGGAAGGTAAAAACAAGTCAGCTGAGTGGGCTGAATTTCTAGCAGTGATGGAAGAATTGGAGAGTGGTAAAACCTGTATGTTTCAGTTTTTTACCAGTTCATGGGTGATGATCAGTGGCCTGGCCACATGGTCAGGCAGGAGGCTATAGAAACCTGTCCTATTAAAGTGATACTTGTATGGGGCATAGTTCTATGGAAATTGCTATGGGGATTTTCTTTTCCTTTTTCTTTTGAGACAGTCTCACTCTGTCACCCAGGCTGGAGTGCAGTGGCACCATCTCAGCTCACTTCAACCTTTGCCTTCTGGGTTCAAGCAATTCTTGTGCCCCAGCCTCCCAAGTAGCTGGGACTACAGGCACCCGCCACCATGCCCAGCTAATTTTTGTATTTTTAGTAGAGACGAGGTTTCACCATGTTGGCCAGGCTGGTCTCAAGCTTCTGACCTCAAGTGCTCTGCCCCCCTTAGCTTACTAAGTGCTGGGATTACAGGCATAAGCCACCACGCCTGGCCACTGTGGGAATTTGAGGGGTGCACTAAAGTAAGACATGTAGAGGCTATCAGAATAATGGGTACCTTAAATTTCCAGGTCCAGAAGGTGATTGTAATTGACAAGCAGGTATTCCCATATACTCACTTGAGGTGGCTGTCTGGGTCCGTAAAATGACTAGATTGGGGGAGGACTTCAGCAGTGCAGAGATGGACTGAATCTAGACATGTTTCTCTTGCACCTTCTCAGGCACGTAATGCTGATAGAATTGCTCTGTCAGCCAGGTGCAGTGGTTCACACCTGTAATCTCAGCACTTTGGGAGGCCAAGACAGGCGGATCACAAGGTCAAGAGATCAAGACCATCCTGGCCAACGTGTTGAAACCCAATTTCTACTAAAAATACAAAAAATTAGCTGGGCATGGTGGTGTGTGCTTGTAGTCCCAACCACTCTGGAGACTGAGGCAGGAGAATCGCTTGAACCTGGGAGGCAGAGATTGCAAAGAGCCGAGATCACGCCACTGCACTCCAGCCTGGCAATAGAGTGAGACTCTGTCTCGGAAAAAAAAAAAAAAAAAAAAAAATCAAACAAACAAAAAAGCTGCTCTGTCTGCAAGCATAAGAGACAGAGACTGCAGATGGTCATGGAGCAGATTCCCTAGTGGGGAGGCCCTGGAAAGAGCTGGCAAGTGAGACTGATGTGGTAGCCCTGGGGACTACGAATAGGTCCTAAGAGGAACAGACATTGACTCTGGACTGGGCTTTGCTTACCTGGTAGAAGATGCATGTGCTCACAGTGCTATAGAAAAACCAGAACAGGAAACGTTGCCCAAATTTGGACAGCTGATGGTAATTTCTTCAGACCAAGGACACAGTATAGTCCTTACATCCAGCAATGGGCAGGGAGATATCCCCCTTGGAGTAATAGTTTGATAAAAAAAGTGGAACAGTAGGCCAGGTGTGGTAGCTCAGACCTGTAATCCCAGCACTTTGGGAGACTGAGGTGGGCAGATCACAAGGTTCGATGGTCAAGACCATCCTGGCCAACATGGTGAAACTCCATCTCTACTAAAAATACAAAAATTAGCCGGGCATGGCGCCGTACGCCTGTAGTCCCAGCTACTTGGGAGGCTGAGGCAGAATTGCTTGAACCCCGGAGGTGGGGGCTGCAGTGAGCCGAGATCCTGCCACCGTACTCACTTCAGCCTGGGAGACAGAGTGAGACTCTGTCTCAAAAAAAAAAAAAAAAAAAAAAAAAGGTGGAACTGGCAATTAAAACGTTGGTTGTGTAATACAAGGCGGAGATAAAAACATGAAAGGTTGGCTGACACACTTTCTTGAGTGTGTGCTCATACTCAACATGAGAAATACTAAAAGAGTGTCCCTGGCTGGGTGCAGTGGCTCACACCTATAATCCCAACACTGTGGGAGCCTGAGGAGGGGGGATCACTTGAGCCCAGGAGTTTGAGAGACCCCCCCCATCTCTGCACAATTAAAAAAAAAAAATAGACAGGCATGATGGTGCACGTCTGTAGTCCCAGCTACTTAGGAGATTGAGGTGGGAGGATCACTTGAGCTGAGGAGGCTGGGGCTCCAGTGAGGCATGACTGCACCACTGTACTCCAGCCTGGGCAATACAGCAACATCCTGTCTTGGAAACAAACAAAAAAAAGAATGACCCCAATGGATATTTCTCTCTCTCTCTCTCTTTTTTGAGATGGAGTCTTGCTTTGTCACCCAGATTGAAGTACAGTGTACCCAGGCTGCAAGATCTCAGCTCACTGCAACCTCTACCTCCCAGGTTCAAGCGATTCTCCTGCCTCAGCTTCCCAAGTAGCTGGGACTACAGGCGTCCATCACCATACCTGACTAATTTTTGTATTCTTTGTAGAGATGGGGTATTGCCATGTTGGCCAGGCTGGTCTCAAACTCCTGGCTTCAGGTGATCTGCCCATCTCAGCCTCCCAAAATGTTGGGATTACAAGCATGAGCCACCACACTCAGCCAATATTTCTCTTTCTGTGGATCTGGGGAAGAGGGAGTGGGGATGATGCTGGTATATCTATGCAGTTCTTGCCAAGAGAGGAGTACACTGGTTTAACAACTATAATTTTTTCTTTTTTCTCCACCTCACCTGAGGTTGTTTTTTTCCTACCTGATGCAGTGGTCACTGGATCAGGCTGCGACTATTGCAGGGATGGCTCCTGAATTAGAAGCTGTAATTATTATTATTATTATTATTATTATTATTGAGACAGAATCTTGCTCTGTCACCCAGACTAATTTTTGTGTATTTAGTAGAGACGGGGTTTCACCATGTTAGCCAGGATGGTCTCAATCTCCTGATCTCGTGATCCGCCCGCCTCAGCCTCCCAAAGTGCTGGGATTACAGGTGTGAGCCACCGCGCCCAGCCTAGAAGCTGTAACTATATTTTTAAACCTTGGACAGAATTCCAAAAGGCCTCATGGGGTAGGCTGTGCCTTCACCCCATTTGCCAAAATTGGGGCTAACAGCGAATGCAGCTATCTTGTGTGATGGTGAAAGCAGCCCAATCGTCCTGTGCCTGTGTAACCTTACCCTCTCTGAATGGGAGTGGACTGAGGAGGCGGCTCTCGCTTGACTATACTGCTGCCTGCAATCTGGACTAGCATGGTGGCTGAACCTAATGTCCCTCCCAAGGTGGAAAAGTTTGGGTATAAATCAAAAGGAGGAGCATAGTTAAAGGTAAAGGAATGAATAAATGGGTTATGTAATAAGGGAAACCCAATGTTATATCAACACTTTGAAAATGGCTCAGAGGAAGAGATGATAACGTCTCTTAGCTCAGAGGCCTGAAAGGGCAAAGCCATATTTGCAGAGACCCCACCTGTTTCCGGAAGCTGACAAGATGGAATGGCAGCCTGCAAACCTGTGAGATACTTTCATACAATATGATAGACTGGACCAATTATTCTTGACTGAAGGGGATTCTAAGTAATGTGACAGTGTCTTTTGACTACTGTGATCCTTCACAATAAGGTATCTATGGTCAAAGACCAGGGAGTGACCTGTGATATAATAAAAAAATAAATATTTGGCCGCGCGCGGTGGCTCACGCCTGTAATCCCAGCACTTTGGGAGGCCAAGACGGGCGGATCACCAGGTCAGGAGATCAAGACCATCCTGCCTAACACAGTGAAACCCAATGTCCACTAAAAAATACAAAAAGATTAGCTGGGCGTGGTGGCGGGCGCCTGTAGTCCCAGCTACTTCGGAGGCTGAGGCAGGAGAATGGTGTGAACCTGGGAGGTGGAGCTTGCAGTGAGCCGAGATCTTGTCACTGCACTCCAGCCTGGGTGACGGAGTGAGACTCCGTCTCAGAAAAAAATGAAATTAAATTAAAAAATAAAATAAATATTTGGTCTTTGTCCCCAGTTCCTGGCACACAGCTCTTAAAACCCTTGGAGTGTCCTGAAGGATAGGAGTGTCTTTGTATGCTAATGAGATGACTGATTAGCATCAGGATGGGGGCTGGCAGCCAAAAGACCAAGGCAAGATTAGAGGGAAAGGAGCTGGTGGTTGAGTTGATCACCAATTGCCAATGATTATCAATTATACCTACATCATCAAACCTCCTAATGAAACCTCCCTGAACGACAGGGTTCAGAGAGCTTCTGGGCTGTTGAACATACGGGTGCTGGGAGTGGGTTACCCAAAGAGGACGTGGAAGCTCCATTCTCTTCCTACATACTTCGCCCTGTGGAGCTTTTCCATCTGGCTGTTCCCAACTTGTATCCTTTGTAACAAATCAGTAAATAAACTTAACAAATGTTTTCAAGTTCTGTGAGTCCGTCTGGCAAATTATCAAACTGAAGGAGAGGTTGCAGATACCCCAATTTATAGCTAGTCAATCAGAGGTACAGGTGGTCTGGGACTTGTGACGGGCATCTGAAGGGTGGCAGCAGTCTTATGGAACAGAGCTCTTAACTTGTGGAGTCTGTGCTATCTCCAGGTAGATGGCGTCAGAATTGAATTGAACCGTAGGCCAACCAGCTAGTGTCAGAGAGTTAGAGAATGGCGTGGAATAAACACTATATGTTTGATGTCAGAGTGTGGTAAGGGAGACCCCCGCTCAGCTTCCTATGGTTGTCCTCAGCCTGTAGGAATGCGGGTGAACAGGTGGGGCGGTCCTAAAAGTATTCTGAGTGCAGGTATGACCTGCTCAGCCTCTGGATTCTCTGGGCTGCCAATGTTCCTGTCAGGTCCTCTAGCCTCCCCTTCCTCCCGGGGTTCCCACTCACCTTCTCGTGAGTGGTGCAAGGTCAGAGATAACCAGGTCCATGCACGTTTATGTTTTTCCACGATGTCAGACTTTTACGGATGATATTTCAATCATAAAAGCCAAGAGCTTCATGGGGTTCTCAAGGAGGCAATTCGCAGTATTCAGAGATGTAGACACACAGGCTCAAGCCACTCCGCAAGTCAGTCAATGTTGTAAATAGTACATAATGGTATACTCCATAGAAAAACGGTACAGAGTAAACATTCCACAACAAAGTAACATTTAATATCAAGAGAAAGGGGATGGGACTAGGTATGATGGTTCATAAAAAGTGTAATCTCAGCACTTCGGGAGGCCAGGGTGGGAGGATCACTTGAATGCAAGAGTTGGAGACCATCCTGGGAAACATAATGAGAAATCCCGTCTCTACAAAAATTTTTTTCTAATTTTTTTTTTTTTTTTTTTGAGACAGCGTCTCACTCTGTTGCCCAGGCTGGAGTACAATGGTGAGATCTCGGCTCACTGCAACCGCTGCCTCCCAGGTTCAAGCTATTCTCCTGCCTCAGCCTCCCGAGTAGCTGGGATTACAGGCACTCACCACCACGCCCAGCTAAATTTTGTATTTTAAATAGAGACGGGGTTTTGCCATGTTGGCCAGGCTGGTCTCGAACTCCTGACCTCAGGTGATCCACCTGCCTCAGCCTCCCAAAGTGCTGGGATTACAGGTGTGAGCTACCAAGCCAAAGTTTTTTTATTTTTTATTATTTTTTTTTGAGATGGAGTCTGGCTCTGTGGCCCAGGCTGGAGTACGGTGGTGCTATCTCAGCTCACTGCAAGCTCCGCCTCCCGGGTTCACGCCATTCTCCTGGCTCAGCCTCCTGAGTAGCTGGGACTACAGGCATCCCACCATGCCCGGCTAATTTTTTGTATTTTTAGTAGAGATGGGGGTTTCACCATGTTAGCCGGGATGGTCTCCATCTCCTGACCTCGTGATCTGCCCACCTCAGCCTCCCAAGGTGCTGGGATTACAGGCATGAGCCACTGCACCCTGCTCAAATTTTTTAAAAAGAAGGGGGTAGGAATGGGCTAATGAACCAGTCCGGGGAGAGCAATGTAGACAAAAGGAATATCCTTGTGTGGCCCAGGAGACCCACCAGTCTTTCAAGGAAGAGTCTGATGTGCGCAGAACGTTCAGTGGCAGATGCTGGGTGCTGATCAGGAGTGACAGCAAGACCGTGTCTCTTATGACGGCTGTTTTGACCTGCCGAAGTCCTGCTCTTTTAATAGCCACAGAGTCCTCTGGTGAGGCCCTGATAGTGGAAGAGTGTGTTTGGTTATGTCCTTATCTGGTTGGATGCAGTCTTTATTTATCAAGGCAAAACATCTGGTTCCACTGGCAAGATGCCTTTTGAAATGTAACACAGACTTTTTTTCTAAGATGGCATTATGTCAGTGATGCTCTACACACACTCCCTCCTCCCACCTTCTCTGTCATCCAGCCTGTGCTCATCAAACTAATGTGGACACGAATCACCTGGGGATATTGTTGAATGAAGGTTTTGATTAAACAGCTCAGGGGTGAGCTCAATCTCTGCATTTTCTCACAGGCTCCCAGGAGATGCCACTGGAAGCAGCAAGGCCTGGTCTCTCAGTCTTAACGGATGTTTTTTTATGTAGAATCTCAGCTACTGATTTCTCTTGCCTCCTTCTCAGCCCCCACTTTATGCAGAGCATTTTTAGCTAATGAGTTTGTCTGTTATCATCTTACAGACGCAACATTATGCTGTGTGTGAAAACCGTGCACTGGAATTTATTTTGATCAGTGAGAACACATTTCAACATATGCACTAATCACAAGTGAATGGACTGAGTGAGTTTCACTCACCGCCATGTTGAGCAGTAGACAACATCCCAGTGGCACCGTCAAGGGGAGATGGAGGCACTGCAACAGGGGTGGTTTGGGAGCAGGGTTGAGGGTGTCTGATGACTTCAGACGTGTCCTCCCAAACTGTACTAAATCACAGTTGCCTTAGGCTGGGCCAACCATAAACAGCTCTGTGGGACCAGGTACCTGCGTTCGGCCTGTGCCCTGTCACTTGGGCTATAAGGTGAGAGGGCTCGTCAGGACACCTTTGCAAGCCAGGGTTTCTCATGGGTCAAAGATAGCTACTGTCACCTGCCCAGCAGGTTTGGAAGGCCATCTGAGGGCAGCCAAGGGTTTTTGAAATGAAAATTCTTCAAAGGATTCTTGAGAGTGCTGAAAGCATCAATGCCGGGCAAGCCTCAGGGAGGCACAGGCCCTGGAGACAGCAGAGGGACATGGGGGAGACGTGGTGTCAGCAGTGAGATGGGACTTTTGGGAGGAGAAAGAGCCCGAGAAGGGATTGCTGAAGACAGGTGGGCAAAGGGCCTTTCTGGCCCCCAGGACGACTAAAGATTGGAGAAGTTCTCAGACTGGGCGCGGTGGCCTGTAATCCCAGCACTTTGGGAGGCTGAGGCGGGCGGATCACGAGGTCAGGAGATCAAGACCATCCTGGCTAACATGGTGAAACTCTGTCTCTACTAAAAATACAAAAAAATTAGCCGGGCGTGGTGGCACATGCCTGTAGTCCCAGCTACTCGGGAGGCTGAGGCAGGAGAATCGCTTGAACTGGGGAGGCAGAGGTTGCAGTGACCTGAGGTCACGCCACTGCTCTCCAGCCTGGGTGACAGAGTAAGACTCCATCTCAAAAAAAAAAAAAAAAAAAGACTGGAGAAGGTCTCCTAGATATGGCTTCAAGGTTTGGGACATCTTAGAGAAAAACAGGTTTCAGTCATGGGAGGAATTGGGAAGAGCTTTTCCCTAAATCTGGACAATGGAGTTATTGATTCATTAGTAGACCAAAGGGGGAAAATTAAAAGGGGAACTAGGAGGAGAGATGGGAGATGAGGCAACATGCAGGAGCAGTTAGGTGGGTTGAATTGTGTGAGGAGAGGTTACCACTGTGCCCACCAGGAGACAAGAAACCTGGAATCACAGAGGAGACCTGAGCAGAGTTTGGCAACTCTTTTTGTTTTTTGAGATGGGGTCTCACTCTGTCACCCAAGCTGGAGTGCAATAGTGCCATCTCGGCTCACTGCAACCTCCCCCTCCTGGGTTCAAATGATTCTCCTGCCTCAGCCTCCCGAGCTGCTGGGATTACAGGCATGCACCACCATGCCCAGTGAATTTTTTGTTTTTAGTAGAGATGGGGTTTAGCCATGTTGGCCAGGCTGGTCTTGAACTCCTGACCTCAGGAGATCTGCCAGCCTCAGCCTCCCAAAGTGCTGGGATTACAGGTGTGAGCCACTGTGCCTGGTCAGAGTTTGGCAACTCTTGAGGGAGAGATGAGCATGAATGTATGGACTTGTAGAATGGACAGGCCTCAGGCTAGCCGGACACTGGATCCAGCCTGGGCTGTAGGTCTCAGCGCAGATGGTATAGTCTCTACCATTGTAACCTCTGTGCCCACAGGACCCAGGATGCACTCCGGGTTGTTCTTGATGATGAAGAGTAGGTTACTCCAGAAATGCTTGTTTGGTGAAGACTCTCTGATGGAGGGGGAGAAAGATTTGTCCGTGAAGTGACATTGACATGGAATGCTCATGTACATTCACACACACGTGAAAATTCTGGAAACTATGCAATGGAATACGGTGCTCAGCTTGCAGTGTGATGGATACTCAAGATCTCTCCTTTATTTTCTTTTTTGTCACCAGTGCTAGGTTTTGAAAATGAAAGAACCACATTCTGCCATATTTCAAAGTATGATTCAAAGGAAAATTATTCATCACTAGCAAAGAAAAAAAAAAAAGAAACTCTGTGTAGCTTTCTTCCAGAATCAATTAACTGGTAGTTGTCACTGGTTTATGTGACATCTGAGATTTAGTGCAGAACAAGGCAGAAATGCGTTCATGCAATGGTGTAAAGGTGACGAGGTCTGTAAAGCAGCCTCAGTGTGCACTCGCGTTCTAGCTGCTGTCATGCGGGCCTGGGGAGGGAGGGCGCTCCAATGTGACCGTAGCAGGGCGACACAGAGTGGGTGCTGTTGACTCTCACACTTGGTATTGATTTCCTTAATGTCTTTGTGGCAGATTCTATTTGTTCAGCTTGGCCACAGCTGCATTTCTGGTCCTGTGGGCTCCTCCTGAGCCTTGTCACTCCTGATCAAGACATTGCATCTCTGTTCTCTCACCTCTAATCAGGTTGAGCCTTTGTGACTGTGGCCAGATGAAGAAACTGCGTGGCTTCTTGCTTCCCCCCAGACTCACTTTTGGCCAGGGAGGCTGCCCCCCACCGCTACCCTCCATGGGCAGCATCACCCGAGCTTCCTTGCTGGGGTCAGCCAGCACAAGGCAACAGGAGGAAATGAGGGCAACAGGAGGGACTGAGCCTGGGTTGGTCAAATCTTCAGAGCAACCCAGCTTCTGCTTGGCTCTCTCTCAGGAGCCCTAAGCCACTGTCCAAGTGGACTGGCTACTCTGGGACCGCTGTCTAGGGCACCAACCTGCAGCCACCACAAGGTTTCATCACATGGAGCAAAGCTGTGCCATCCCACAAAACCTGCCCGAATCACAGATCTGCGGGCCAAAGACATGGTGGTGGTTTTAAGCCACTAAGTTTTGGTGTAGTTATGCAACAGCCATGCTGGAAGCACTTCTATCTTTTCAGACACTCTCGTTTTGGGATATCTTAGAGACTGGGAAGCAGAGAGCACAAACTCAGGATCCGGAAGCATTCCCACATCTTCACCGTCATAGACCTCGGTGTATCTGACCTCTATGACCTTCTAGGATTCCCCAGCAAGTTCCCAGTGCTTTGTTGTTAGATGTTTAAGGCTCTTTATGTATACATATACATGTATGTATGTTTGTTCTACATACATCAAAATATAAATAACATCCAGGAATCAAAAGATAGAGGAAGATCAGTCATGTGTCATCTGTCTGTATCCATCACAATCCCGGCAGGACACACTAAAAATATTAATAATGTATCTGAAAAGAGTTTAATGAAGAGATTCTTTACAGAGTTGGGTAAAGAAACCAACAAAGGATGGGGAGGCACCTGGGACTCTGGGTAGTGGTTACTCCCAGCCCTGAAGGGCAAGAAGAATGTTTGCTGGGATCAGAGGCTGGTGAGGGCGTGGAGCCAGGGACAGGGCCACATGGAACACAGCCATGTCAGGCTGCAGCAAGGGAGGAGGAGCAGAACAACTTCCCTGTCATCTCTCTCTCCTCCCGCCCTTGTTCCTTCCTGTTGCCTTGCGCTGGCTGACCCCAACCGGCAGCCAGAGGCAAGGGAGCTCAGGCGATGCTGCCCATGGGGACGGTGGAGTCAGGGGCAGCCTCCCTGACCAAAAGCGAGTCTGGGGGCAAACCAGGAACAGCTGGCCTGCTCTGCCTCTGCAGCACTACTGGTCCACAGCTTACATATGAGGGAGGCGCCCCAATTTCAGGGGTTTAGGTTATTTAGGCTTTGAACAAAAGAGAGTTTTTGAGATCAATAGAATGATGGCTACATAAAAATAAAGCCCCTACATAATTAATAACATCTAGCTTGAATAACAAGCTTAGCATAATCAATATACCAGAAAAGGATTTTTTTTTTTTTTTTTTTTTTTTTTGAGACAGAGTTTCGCCCTGTCGTCCAGGCTGGGTGCAGTGGGTGTGATCTCGGTTCACTGAACCTCCACCTCCTGGGTTCAAGGATTCTCCTGCCTCATCCTCCCGAGTAGCAGGGGAATACAGGTGCACAATACCATGTGGCTAATTTGTGTATTTTTAGTAGATACGAGTTTTGCCTTGTTGGACCAGGCTGGTCCCAAACTACTGACCTTAAAGTGATCCACTTGCTCAGGCCTCCCAAAGTGTTGGATTAACAGCATGAGGCCACCACACCCTGCCAGGATAAAGGATTCTTATAGTCAATTCTTTAGGAGCCTGATTCTTCAGTGAGCTCCCATTTTTACCCACCATGTTTTACCTTAAATGTCTCTGGGGCAGGTAGAATTCTGAGATGAACTTCAAGATTCCTGGCCCCTGGTGCACACATACCCTCCTCTGTTTTTCAAACACTTACCCGAAGCCTCCTCTGCTTTCTTTCGTTTATTTTGAGAACAGAGGAAAATCTGTCACCCACACTGGAAGTGCAGTTGTTCCACGGACCAAACTGAGGGGTTGGGCTGCTATTTCTCGTGGCAATAATGAGATGCAGATGAAACTGGGGAAGAAGAGAGTTGATTTCTGGCACCGGTACAGAGAGAACGCCTGGTAAAGATTATTGCCAGAACAACTCAAAAATTACAAAGTTTTCCGAGCTTATACACTGCTTCGAAGCTATATGTCTTTTTGTTTGTTTTCTTGTTTGTCTTTTTTTTTCTTTTTGTGTAGAACAGGGTCTCGCTGATATTGCCCCAGGCTAAGCCTCAAACTCCTGGGCTCAAGGCTATCTCCTGAGCTGCTGTCTCCCTAAGAGCTGGGTTATAGGTGTGAGCCACTGTGCCTGGCTAAGTTACATGTCTGTGTGTAAGTGTGCATTCATCTGCAAGACATTAGTGATTAACTAAGATCTGAGTCCTTAAGCCCTTCCTCTGGAGCCTCAGATAAATTTACTTAACCTAAATGAGTCCAGTGCTGGGGTGAATTACCTATCCCGTCTCCTGCTGGGATTACGGACTGTGCGCACCACGCCAGCTATTTTTGTATTTTTAGTAGAGACAGGTTTTGCCATGTTGCCAGCGATGGTCTCATCTCCCTGACCTTGTGATCTGCTCACTTGGACCAACATGGTGAAACCCCACCCCACTCTGGAGCCTGAGGCAGGAGAGTCGCTTGAATCCAGGAGGCAGAGGTTGCAATGAGCCAAGATCGTGCCATTGCACTCCAGCCTGGCGACAGAATAAGATCTCATCTCAAAAAAAAAAAAAAAAAAAAATTGAAAATAATAACACTGTTCTCATATCTGTAATCCCTGCACTTTGGGAGGCTAAGGTGGATAGATCACAAGGTCAGGAGATTGAGGCCATCCTGGCTAACATGGTGAAACCCTGTCTCTACTGAAAAATACAAAAAATTAGCCAGGGGTGGTAGCAGGCGCCTGTAGTCCCAGCTACTTGGGAGGCTGAGGCAGGAGAATGGCGTGAACCCGGGAGGCGGGGCTTGCAGTGAGCCAAACTCGCGCCACTGCCCTCCAGCCTGGGTGACAGAGCGAGACTCCATCTCAAAATAATAATAATAATACTGTTATGGGCTGAATTGCTTCCTCCCAAAATTCATGTGCTGAAGTCCTAACCCCAGTACATTATTCTACCATTTGTATATGCAATGGGAAAGAAAATATATTGCTTAGCTTTGAAATCTGAGTAGCAAGCACAAAACTAGCCCTCCAAGAGAAGGTCAATATTGTCATCGTTAGATAAAGATTTTCAGCGGAAAAGAAGCTGTAGAGAATTTCTGGGATATAATCTGGCCCTACTTTGGGGCGAGGTCATGAGAGAGCCCTGGGAAACAGGGGTTTTACTCCATTTGGAGCAGCTGTGATAGGGCTAGGACTTGCATATCCGGCAGGAATATGGTCAGAGAAAGTGGGCTGCTCTGAATTTTGCCTTTCTAAGTTTAGTGTGGCTTATACCCAGCTTTTAGGCAAACATCAAAGTAAATCATGTTGTGGGATGAAATGAAAGTACTCAGACATTGAAGGGCTGTCAGAAGTCTCATGATCAAAACAAATCACATATAGAAAGAATCTGATGCAAGCTGACATGATTGAATTCTCAGGTTAAAAGGATAACAAAATAGCAGCAAGGATTCTGATGATGATACCTCTCCTTCTCTTGGTCATGCTGGTTCAATCTGGTTGGACTGGCTTCCTTCTATGCTGGGGCTCTGTGCCTGCCCTGAGACATCCCCTCCCATCATCTTAGGGATCCCCTTTTCTGCTATCCCTTGCTGTATCTCTTGTTTCCTGGTTTACACTCTTGCTGAGGTTGAGTATATTCTTCAGTAGGTTTTGGCAGAAGGGTGCTTGTCACATTGCATGTCTGAATATGTCATTATTCTACCCTTTTTGATTGATAGTTTGGCTGGATATAGAAATCCTGGATGCCATTCTCATAGCATTTTAAAAGTTGGCTACACTGTCTTCTAGCTGTTGAATGTGGCACCATTCTAATTCATATCCTGTATGAGTGACTGTCTTTTCTACCTGAAAGCTTGTAAAATCTTTTGTCCCGGGGCTGTGAAGTTTCACCCTGTAGTGCCTTGATGTGTAACTGTTTTCATCCACGGCGCCAGGTACTCTTTCAATCCGGAAATTTTTGTCTTTTAATGAGAGACATGTTCTCAAATTATTTCCCTGTAGATTTCCTTTTTTTCTTTTTTTCTCTTTCAGAAACTTCTGTTCAGATCTAGGTTTCATCCTATTATTATTATTTTCTTTTCACTCTTGTTTTCCATCTGTCTTTTTATTTTAATTTGTGGGTGATTTCCTCAACTTTTTCATCTAACCCTTATTCTGAGTTTTAAAATTTCTACTATAATTAGGAACCCTCCAACACACTAAACATTTATTTTTCATAGTATCTTGTTATTGTTTCTCTTATCTCTCTGATGATATTAATGATTGGTTTTGTTTCTTAAAATCTTCTTGCATTGGTGGGGAATGGTGGCTCAAGGCTGTAATCCCAGCACTTTGGGAGGCCGAGGTGGGCGGATCACGAGGTCAGGAGATCTAGACCATCCTGGCTGACACGGTGAAACCCTGTCTCTACTAAAAATACAAAAACATAGCTGAGCGTGGTGGCGGGCGCATGTAGTCCCAGTTACTCGGGAGGCTGAGGCAGGAGAATGGCGTAAACCCGGGAAGAGGAGCTTGCAGCAAGCCGAGATTGTGCCACTGCACTCCAGCCTGGGCGACAGAGCGAGACTCCATCTCAGAAAGAAAGAAAGAGAGAAAGAGAGAAAGAGAGGAAGAGAGGAAGAGAGAAAGAGAGAGAAAGAAAGAGAAAGAGAGAAAGAGAGGAAGAGAGAAAGAAAGAAA
>NW_016806411.1:1313442-1322981 GCF_001698545.2 Rhinopithecus bieti
ATTAAATGGTGGCAGACATGTCCAAGGAATATTGCGGGGATTTGATCCCTTTATGAACCTTGTGATAGATGAATGTGTGGAGATGGTGACTAGTGGGCAACAGAACAATATTGGAATGGTGGTAATACGAGGAAATACTATCATGATATTAGAAGCCTTGGAACGAGTGTAAATAATGGCTGTTCAACAGAGAAACCCATGTTCTCTCTCCATAGGGCCTGTTTTACTATGATGTAAAAATTAGGTCATATACATTTTCATAGTAGACTTTTTGTTAAATAAACTTTTGTAATAGTCAAAAATGCTTTCTCAGATGTTCTGAATATAGAATATTAGCTCTCATTCCAACTTTTTCTAACATGAATTTTCCTGATTGACACTGATTTCAAAGGCTTTTATGCATTAAAGTGGAAGAATCTTGTTAAATGTGGGAAAAAAAAAAAGAAAATTCTAGTTTTCTGCCTGGACACTAAATGTTTGACATCAATAGATCTGAAAGCCTAGGGGTTGAAGTGGGCTGGGTATCTTTGTGTTCAGTAAGCTGTGTGCTGACAGTTACTTGGTCCTTCTGTTTTGATGCACTTCTCAAGACCTTCGACGTTGCTCTCTGTTGAGAACTCTTTCCACCAAGTGAACATCCAAGTTTCTCCCTGATAGGTGGCAAGCTCCAGCAGGTGAAAGGTGAGGGCATCTCAGGATCTACCTGCTTCTCAAACCCCTTTCACAAGAGCCCCCCTCATGTGACTCCCCACTCTTCCCTCATCTGGGAGCTTTTGAGAAATCGGGTGTCACAAGTGGGATGCTTGTGATTTCCCTAATTTCCAGCTTTCCTTTTGATCTTGGATTTGGCCCTCATAAGCCTGATGAGTCATTTTCACTCATCTAATTGCTTTCTAGCTTCAAAGTTTGTTGTTGTTGCTCTTGTTTTCTTCATCTTTATGGGTTCATAGTTTATTGCTGTTTTGTTTAAATCCCTGTAATATGGCTATCACTGGATTCCAGGAATAAACAGAGTTAAACGCATTCAATGCCACTTTAAAGAAGGACAGGGCTTGGTGATTTAAATTTCTCTGTTTTCTTGTTTCCACTCTTTGCCACTATTAGGAACCTCTTGAGGATGAAATTAAATAGTAGCTAGAACTACAAATGTGCTGGGTCAGGAAGAGTAGCTGACCAGCAATTTCTCAGCAGGGCGGGTTTGAAATTGTTTTTGGCCGGGAGTGGCGTGCTCTCTGCCTTGGCTCTGTGCTTTCCCTATTATGGCCTGCTATCTCTTATATATGTGTGTTGCTAGGGGCTGTATTTCTCTGCAACTCACTGTATACTCATTTTTCTTTTTTCTTTCTTTCTTTCTTTCTTTTTTTTTTTTTAAGTATTAAAAGAACTCTAATACTAGTTGAGATCTGGCTGCCCTGTAGTAAAGCTTCATAAGCTTGGTTGCCCTTTCTGCTTCTTGGTTTTTCTCTTCTTTACCTTCCTTTTCTGACAGCCCCTTTCCCCATTCTTTCCTTCCTTGCTTCTGCAGATGGAGCCCTGCCTGCCCTTCCACGGGCTGCTCTCTGCTCCGTGCTGTGAACAGTTTTCCTGTGTGGCTGCTCTCAGGCTGCCAGCACTGAGAATCCTTCCATTTCAGCCTATGGACTTTCCAGAAGAAAGCCACCTGGAAGAGCAAATTCCACCTGGAAGACTCTGCCTCTAAAAGTAATAATTATAATAATAAATTTAAAGAAACATAAAATGGGGACATTGGGGGTGGCTTAGGGAGGGAGGGTAGAAACTTAGGGAGACCTAACACCTAAGGCCATTTGAACTACAGGTTTCCCCCACTGATAGTTGATAGCGGTCCCCTCCGAAATTCCTGACTCTTGACTCATCCTCTGAGCAGGCACCTGAAAGGCACGAACTCATGGCCAGACCACTCTCCTTTTTTAGTTAAATGAAAATAAACTTTTTTTTTTTTTTTTTTTTTGGGATGGAGTCTCGCCCTGTCACCCAGGCTAGAGTGCAGTGGTGCAATCTTGGCTCACTGCAAGCTCCACCTTCCGGGTTCACGCCATTCTCCTGCCTCAGCCTCCCGAACAGCTGGACTACAGGTGCCTGCCACCATGCCCGGATAATTTTTTGTATTTTTAGCAGAGATGGGGGTTTAACTGTGTTAGCCAAGATGGTCTCGATCTCCTGACCTCGTGATCTGCCCACCTCGGCCTCCCAAAGTGCTGGGATTACAGGCGTGAGCCACCGCGCCCGGCCCTTTTGTTTTTTTTTGAGTCGGAGTTTTGCTCTTGTTGCCCAGGTTGGAGTGCAATGGCGAGATCCTGGCTCACCGCAATCTCCACCTCCCGGGTTCAAGCGATTGTCCTGCCTCAGCCTCCCGAGTAGCTGGGATTATAGGCATGTGCTACCACAGCCCAGCTAATTTTGTATTTTTAGTAGAGGTGGGGTTTCTCTATGTTGGTCAGGCTGGTCTCAAACTCCCGACCTCAGGTGATCAGCCCACTTCGGCCTCCCAAAGTGCTGGGATTACAGGCGTGAGCCACCACGCCCAGCCAAAATAAACTTTTATTTTTCCTATTGCAAAAGTTGATGCATGGTCATGTAAAAAATGTAGAGAAATAGTAGAGAAGCAAGAAAGTAAAATCAGCTTTAATCTATAGGTAATTACTGATCATTGACCATGCTTTGGTGTACACTGCATATACTGCCTGGGCTGCTGGCTCTCTCTGAGTATGTGTGTGTGTGTGTGTGTCTGCGTGTGTGTTTGTCTCCATGTACATCTATTATCATAATTGCTATGTTCACATGAAATGACAGGTGAGTTTCCTTCAAATCATATCTAAACTGGATACTCTTGGAATTGATTGATCACTCAGCCACACTCTAAGGAAGGTAGGATCTTTTCTGGAAGCCCTTTCCAACCAAATGTGTCGGTTCATCTTCCAGGAAGAATAGCAGCAGCAATCACACAGCAGAGGAGCAGGGATGCAGGGATTCTGGCTCCCTGGCTCCCTCCTGACCTTTGTTTCTGGGCCACGACTCACCTGGCTGTTTGAGGTAGGCCACCCCATTCATTGCTACCATTCTTGATTCGGTATGACGTCAGCTCAACAGTTACACTGAAGCCAGGAATTAAGGAGCAAGTACTAGGCCGTTTCCTCGGCAACCCAGCTTCTGTGGGCAGTCGTTGTGGCCACTGATGATCCACAGTTACTACTGCGGGGCAGAGCACTCAGTGGAATGAGCTAAAATGAGCTTTTTCAGGGGCCATTGGCAGAAATCTAATTCAGAGAGTTGCTTAGGAATCCTCTGGTCCTCAGGTCAGGGAGACCAAGGAAACTTAAAAGACACACTTCTTCTTTGTGGCTTTCATACCTGCAGGCACTTCCTCTCGTCCCCGCTGCCTGCAACCCCGGGCTTCCCTCCTAAACCACGGATCTGAGGGCACTGTGCTCTTGGTTAAACGGCCTTTGACACTTCCTTGAATGGAGAACAAAGCCCAGGTTCCTCAACATGCCATTCCGGAAACCCATCACTGACCCCAAGTGGGCTCTTGGTTGCTTCTCACTGTATTATTATTTCTGGTCCAGCCTCACCAGAGACCCACCTTGCTAGAATCACAAAGCATTCCCTGCAAACTTGGCTGAGGGCATTTTTTCACTTTACTTTCAAATGTGACTGCCTAGCCATCAAAGGCTAGCTGAAACAATAAAAAGGTCTACTTTTAATCAAGTTCTCCTATTGAACCTTGCATCATTTTCATTTGTCTTTGTTTTCTTCTCTTTAATTGTTAAATGATCCTTTTTGGGGCAGAGGGGACTCAATCCTTTCCCAATAGCTTTACTCTAATTTGAGCAGCATTTCAATGTGAGAAACAATGCATTATGTTTATGATTTCCAGGTTTATGTTTTAAAAATTGCTTTTTAGAGACTGGTGTCTCATTATGTTGCTCAGGCTAGACTCAAACTCCTGGGCTCAAGCAGCCCTCCTACTTCAGCCTCCCAAGTAGCTGAGTCTACAGGTGCATGCCACTGTGCCTAGCCTCATTTCCAATTTTAACTTAATATTTGGCATACTTTATAATTACATTGTGTCATTGGATGCCCACAGCCCCCGAAATCAGTCAGAGAGTAGGGTTGAGTGAGTGAGGGTGACTTGGGAATAAACAGAAGGATTCAGATATGAGGGATTTTGAATGGATTGATTTTGTTTGTTTGTTTTTCAGACAGAATCTTCCTGTCTCCCAGGCTGGAGTGCAGTGGCATGATCTCGGCTCACTGCAAATTCCGCCTCCTGGGTTCAAGCAATTCTCCTGCCTCAGCCTCCTGAGTAGCTGGGATTACTGGCGCCAGCTACCATACTTGGCTAATTTTTGTATTTTTTTGTATTATTATTATTTTTTTTAGTACAGATGGGGTTTCACCATATTGACCAGGCTGGTCCCGAACTCCTTATCTCAGGTGATCTGCCCACCTTGGCCTCCCAAAGTGCTGGGATTACAGGCTTGAGCCACCACTCATGGCCATGAATGGATTGCTTTTGAATTTGGCGAATGCACAGGTGTTTATGACATTATAATTTACTTTATTTGTAACCTGCAAGGTTACCAGGAATTATAAATACTTAGATAAGGCACTCAGTGTTTCTTTGTCATTGTTTATACATTTTTAAAATTTTAATATACAACTGTGAATATAGGTATATGTGTGAGTGTATATGTGTGTATAAGCTCATTGTTTTTCTTTTATCTTTTATATTATAGGATTTTTCTCATGTTATTACACAGGTTTTATAAATGTTTTAATGGTTATATTTCAGTCTACCATATAAATGAGCTAATTTGACTCAACTATTACTCTAATAATACCTTAAATTGTTTCTTTTTTTTTTTTTTTGAGACGGAGTCTTGCTCTGTCGCCCAGGCTGGAGTGCAGTGGCCGGATCTCAGCTCACTGCAAGCTCCACCTCCTGGGTTTACACCATTCTCCTGTCTCAGCCTCCCGAGTAACTGGGACTACAGGCGCCCGCCACCTGTAATTAATCACAGAATTATACCAAATTATCTTCCCTTTAGCAGTTACATTTCAGTCTAGCCATTGAATATGGATATTCATATATGTAACCTTTTTCAAATTCCGCACGCAAAATGGAGATTATTATTGTTTTAATTTTCATTTGATTTATAGTATGGTAGAATATAGTTTCTCTTTAATTTTATTTGTAAATAGTTTGTTTATGTTTACTGCCCTCACTAAACTTCAGGGTTATGTTTGCCTTAACCAATGTGCACAAATCATTAATGTTAAGGTTATAACCTCTTACGTTTGCTACACACTCCCTCTTTGTCATATTTAATTTTAAACATAAAATTGTTTTAATTTTACGTTTTAAAATTTTCAATGCAGTCTCCATTTCTACTGTGTAATTTTTTCAATTTATATTAAGCTTAAACATTTTTCCCACCCAGAAAATGAATATCTTTATTTTTTTCTGCTCTTCGTAAATTTGTATTTAAATATTTTTTAATTATTTTATTTATTTATTTATGTATTTGAGAGAGAGTCTTGCTCTGTCCCTCATGCTGGAGTGCAGTGGTACGATCTCTGCTCACTGCTACCTTCACCTCCCGGGTTCAAGGGATTGTCCTGCCTCAGCCTCCCCAGTAGCTGGGCCTACAGGTGCCTGCCACCACACCTGGCTAGTTTTTGTATTTTTAGTAGAGACGGGGTTTCACCGAGTTGGCCAGACAGATCTCGAACTCCTGACCTCTGGTGATCTGCCTGCCTTGGCCTCCCAAAGTGCTAGGATTACAGGCATGAGTCACCGCGCCTGGCCTAAATATCTTTTCTTTCTTTTTGAGACGGAGTCTGGCTCTGTTGCCCAGGCTGGAGTGCAGTGGCGCAATCTCGGCTCATTGCAAGCTCCGCCTCCTGGGTTCACGCCATTCTCCTGCCTGAGCCTCCTAGTGGCTGGGACTACAGGCGCCCGGCACGCCCAGCTAAATTTTTGTATTAGTAGAGGGGTTTTCCCGTGTTAGCCAGGATGGTCTCGATCTCCTTACTTCGTGATCCACCCGCCTTGGCCTCCCAAAGTGCTGGGATTACAGGCGTTAGCCACCGCACCTGGCCACTATTTTCTTTTTTAAATTCACATATCCAGAACTGTTGGCTTACAGAACCCCGTTCTAGGATATGAGATTAACTAATTTATTCATTCATTTAGTCATCCATGACTTCAAGAAATAATTATTTGGTGCCAATTCCTAGCTCTGTGCTAGGAATTGGTACACCAGCATTTCCTCTTCTGACAAGCAAGTGTGTACAGCAGCTCTGCGAGGTTCTGTGTGGCGTCTTGGGAAAGTGGTCCAATGACAGGGGACACCTGGGGAAGAGTGAAGCTCACCAGGGCCTGGGAAACAAGGTGATTCAGACGCGGAGCTCGAAGCTTGAGACGGGAGGGTGAGGGGGGCGTGTTTGAGGAGGGGCAGTGTACAGGAATTTTAAGGTTGTGAGGAGGAGGGAGCCTCCCGCACGTAGGATGGGCTGAAGGTGCCCAGAGGAGAGGCGGGACCACAAGCTGGCTGAGCTCAGGCAGAGACCAGGTGAGGAGGCAGGTGGCCTCCTGGGATTCCATTCCGGCGTCAGGGGCAGCGTGCAAGGAGCAAGCTAATCTAGGATTACATCTAGATCATCACAATACAGGTAAATATTCTCATGGGACATAGATTCTTATATGTTATGTATAGATTGTTATACTAGATTAGATCTACTATACACTAGGAACCTAATCTATATCTTGCTTACATTTCCTCCACCTCCAGGACTGCACCCCACTGAGGGGCAGGAGTGGAGCAGAAGCTCTGTGGCCATCAAGCAGGAGTTGAAGGTGTCCTGGATCAGCACGGTGGCTGCTGAATGGAAAAGGGAACAGGCACAAAGGCTACATGGAGGTACCTTGAAGGTCTTGCTCAAGAACTGGATGTGGTGCATGAAGAGAAGGAAGAAACAAAGATGAATTCTTGGGCTTTGGTTTGAAATTTGGTAAATGTGCCATTTACTGGGATTGAGGCAGAGGGCAAGTGAAGAATTCTGTTTTAGCTTAAACTTTGAGATGACTCAGGTATTGAAATAGTGAGTAAGGAATAGAAATTTGGGTTTGGAGTTTGGGGGAGGATTCTGGGTTGATTTTGAATTTGGTAGCAGGTAGGTGTTATTTAAAGTCCATAGTGTAGGCCGGGCATGGTGGCTTACGCCTGTAATCCCAGCACTGTGGGAGACCAGGGTGGGTAGATCACTTGAGGTCAGGAGTTCGAGACCAGCCTGGCGAACATGGTGGAAACCCCATCTCTACTAAAAATACAGAAATTAGCCAGGTGTGGTACAGCACACTTATAGTCCCATATACTCAGGAGGCTGAGGCAGGAGAATTGCTTGAACCCGGGAGACAGAGGTTGCAGTGAGCCAAGATTGCACAGCTGCACTCTGCAACCTGGGGACAGAAAGACTCCCTCGCAAAAGAACAAAAAATAAATAATAAATAAATGAAGTCCATATTGTATAGCAGATCTAATCTAGTATAACAATCTGTACATAAAATATAAGAATCTATGTACTTTAAGAATATCTACATGTACTATGATAATCCAGATGTAATAATTTGATTAACCATACCTTCTGCAAGAAAAGTCATAAAGTCACAGGACTGGATGAAATTAGCAAAGGAGGTAGTACAACTAGAGGAGATTTCAATGGGCTGTTATGGTCCCTGCAAAAGAGGAGGGAACCCCCTGAATGCTAAGTCCTGATATTGAGGCTGGTGGCGCCACACACACAAGAGGGTATGAAAGAAAAGGCTTATTACTCAGATGATGGCCGTCTCTGGGAGAGTGGGACAGGCCTCCCAAGCAGGTCCCAAATGGCTCGAGACAGGAAAGGATCCTGGCTTGGGGTTTTACTGTGGTCAGGGTGAAGTGGTTAAGGTTTCCATATACAGGCAAGGGCTTGTGTGGTTGACTCTCCTGCTGGGACCAAAGGAGGGAGCATTATTTCTCATCAGTGTGTGTGTGGAGGGGAGACTTCCTCTATCCTCTTAAGTGCAATCCCTGGGGCCTGTGAATTAAGCTGACAAAAGAAAGACTAACAGGAGAAAAAAGGTTTATTTGTATGTATATGTTAGAAAACAAAAGCAGCAGCTAGCTTGCTAAATTAAAGTTAATGGCTTACAAACCTAACTTAGAAGGGAAAAAGGAGTGGAGAGAAAGGCTTTTATGGGAATTGGGAAGAGCAAATAGGTTTCTTTAGGAAAGACAAAAGGGTTTTTAGGAGAACAAAGAGGAAAAAAAGTTTCTAATAATATTTGTTTATGCAGGTATGAGTGGTCTTTCCCCTCTTCCTCAGGGCCATGAAACTTTTATGATAGGGTCTCAATCTTCTTCTTGTGAGTAGAAACTGCCCTAAGGGGAATTTATGGCAGCCTCCCTTTTAAAGTTTCTGCTTAATATTACTCAGATAAGGAGTGTTCCAACTTCTTTCTGCATCTGTTGAATCGCCAATGTCTTCAGCAATAAAATAATCTTCATGCTAACTCTAAGGTTCCTAGTGGGTCCCCACAGTAGCTTGTCCAGATGTGGGGCAGAGGGGAAGAGAAAAGGGGGGCTTAAATGCTGTCATCAAACAGGCTCCTCATTCCACCTGCTGATGACCCACAGGGCTCTGGTGGAGCGATGCCTAGCAGCAGAGTGGAGAATTTGGCTGGCCAGGGAGTCAGGAAAGCTGGGAGGGGAGGAGAGAGAGGAGCCAAATGACCAGAAGGTTTCAAAGCATGGGGAGGGTCATCTCGGTCCAATGGGATAAGGAGGCTGAGGCATTCACTGGATTTGCCACAGGTAGGCCGGCGAGAGGAGTGGTTTCAGGAGTGGTTGAGCTGGAAGCCTAACTGAAGAGTTTGTTAGAGAAGTTAGAGTTGGCAGAATATGCCACCCCAAAATATTCCACTTTGTCATAAGGACTGTTTTGGACTGAAGGCAATTGAGAAACAGCAGACAGAAGATCTCCCTCTCCTCCCCCTATTTGCCTAAAAGAAGGACAGAAATTGGTAAAGGTGCCCTCCTTCCCTCTCAACCAGGAAGGACAAAAGTTCATTGTTAATCATAGGAGACAACTTCAAACTCTTGGCAGCCTGGAGACAGCACCAGAGGAACCCACATAACAAACCTTGCTAACCACCCGTATCGTCCCCTTGGTCTCCCCATATATTTGCCTTTCCGCAGTTTGCCGCTCCTTGAAAACTCAGTCCTTGGCCTTGGCCTTGGCCTTGTGACTTCTCTGCTAGTGTACTATTCCTTGTTAGGATGCTACATAACCGACCGGGCGCGGTGGCTCAGGCCTGTAATCCCAACACTTTGAGAGGCCGAGGCAGGTGGATAACAAAGTCAAGAGATTGAGGCCATCCTGGTTAACAAGGTGAAACCCTGTCTCTACTAAAAATACAAAAATTAGCTGGGAGTGCTGGCACATGCCTGTAGTCCCAGCTACTCAGGAGGCTG
>NW_016806411.1:1323247-1354767 GCF_001698545.2 Rhinopithecus bieti
AAAAAAAAAAAAAAAAAAAGATGCTACATAACTGTTCCTTTTGGTTAACTCATCTTTGAGTCTGGTGTGTCTGCACAGTGCATATGTTAATAAACTTCTGTTTGTTTTTCTCTTGTTCATCTGTCTTTTTTCAGTCTAATTTGTAGGGCCCCAGCTGAAAAACCTAGGAAGGTGGCGGGAAAAGAAATTTTTCCTCTCCTAGGGTAGTGAAGATGCAAGTGTAGACAGATGTTAAATAAGTTTTATCATGAAGTGATGTGGGTGTGGGGTCAGGACAGTTGTTTCTAAGTGATGGGAGCTGCTAGAACGGGTTAGTATGCCAAAGAGCAACGGGGTTCCCCAGGAGAGGGAGGTAATAGGGTAATGATGAGGATGGGAAGTCTTCCCCTAAGTGAGAGGACCCAGAGCTGGGGAGGGAGGGGCCCTGACAGGATGTGTGTGTCGCGTTGGAGGAAGAGGGGGTGCTTTCCTTGACTGGACTATAAGGGGGTTCATTAGCTGTGAGTGAGGCAGGGTGGTGGACTCTTAGGACAAGGGAGGAAGTTGGCATTTTGTATGCCCCTGTACTGTTCCCCACCCTCTTGGCTACAGAGGACAAGCGTCCTAATGAGAGTTGGAGCCATCTATGAATTAGCTCCAGGGAAAATACAGAAAGAAAAATCCAACCACATGGAGGGCTGGCCTCCTTTACTGAATTGTACTACCTCAGCAATAAGCAGTTAGACTGATGCGTCTTAGCCTTCTTTTGGTTTTAGGCCCTTTTGAGATTCTGATGAAAGCTACATTACAGAGTGACTCCCCAGAACAATGCACATGCCATTTGGGGGAATTTACAATACTGGGGGAACTCTAGGCCTCCTGATTCATATCCCTTATGCTGGAGGATATGCTATGGGCAGAAGGGGCACGCAGCCCGGGCCTTTTCTTGGAAAAGTGGTAGATGCTATCATGCCCACATAGAATTCCGTCTGCTCCTGTCCCTTGAGATCTGGTTAACGCAGGTGACATGTGACTTCACAAGATTCCAGCCTCCCTCCATCCCCACCCATCTCCACAACAATTATAACTTTATAGTCTCCTAATTCAAAGAGTGGCTTCATTACCCATTGTTGACTAAACCTCAAATAAAATTCAAATTCTCAGAACAGCCCACATTTTCTCCTTAGTGGTCCTTTTTTTCTGAGGAAGAATTCGATTTCATTTTCCCAAAGGGTATAAAACCTTCATTTCATTTACTCAGAAAATATTTTTGGAGAGTTCAGACACCCCAGGCATGGTCCTAGGAGCTGAGGAGACTAAGAAGGCTGAGGCAAAAGGGAGCCTCTGTCGTGGTGGGGTACGGAGCAGAGATCAGCCAATGCATTGTAAAATGATGACTTTAAATAGACATAACTGCTAGGAAGAAAATACTGTACATGAAGGCGTATCAGAAAGATCTCCCTCTTGGCTGGGCACAGTGGCTCACGCCTGTAATCCCAGTACTTTGGGAGGCTGAGGTGGGTGGATCACGAGGTCAGGAGATCGAGACCATTCTGGCTGACACAGTGAAACCCTGTAAAAATACAAAAAAATTAGCCAGTATATGGTAGCGGGCACCTGTAGTCCCAACTACTCGGGAGGCTGAGGCAGGAGAATGGTGTGAACCCGGGAGGCAGAGCTTGCAGTGAGCTGAGATCGCGCCACCACACTCCAGCCTGGGCGACAGAGCGAGACTCCATTTCAAAAAAAAAAAAAATTGATTCATCAGAGTTAAAGTAAACGTAGACTCTGAATATAAACCCTGTATAGACATAGTGCATATACCTGATTCTCTCATCTTTATACTTCGTTTGGGATCTTTTGTTATATGGAAGTTTTAAATTTCTGTATAGTCAATTATCTTCTATCATTTCTGTGCTTAATCTTGCTTAAGAAGGTCTTTTGTACCCCAGTTTTGTAAAACGTGCTCTTACGCTATTAAAGCATTTTTCATGTTTATGCCTTTACTGCATGAGGAATGTGTGCTTGCACAGGTGAGATAGAGATCTCAGTTTCTAATGTACTTGCTCCAAGAATTTCTATTTCATTCCATTGTTTTATGTGTCTAACTCTGCCAATATTTGAATTCCTAGGTTGTGTGTAATGTACATGTGGTGATACGTGCTTTTTTTTTTGAGACGGAGTCTCACTCTGTCACCTAGGCTGGAGTATGCAATGGCATGATCTCAGCACACTGCAACCTCCGCCTCTCGGGTACAAGCGATTCTCATGCCTCGGCCTTCTGAGTAGCTGGGATTACAAGCGTGCGTCACCATGCTCGGCTAATTTTTATATTTTTGGTGGAGATGGGGTTTCACCAAGTTGGTCAGGCTGGTCTTGAACTCCTGATCTCAAGTGATTTGCCTGCCTTGGCCTCCCAAAGTGCTGGGATTACAGGTATGAACCACTGTGCCCGGCCTACATTAAATAGATTTATCAATGTTAAAATATCCTTGCATTCTTGGGATAAGCTCTACTTGGTTATGATATATCATTATTTTGGTTCATGCTGGATTTGATTTGATAATATAGAGGGGACCGAAGAGCTGAGCACTGGCAATTAAAGGTGACATCACAAATGCCACTCCTTGTCACATTCCATTGGCTAAAACCAGTCAAATGACCACGCATAACTTTCAAACGACAGGAAGAAATAGAGGAGAATTGGATACTGTCCAACACTATGAGTTTCTATCAGTCAGGGACCACACCATTTATCATCTAAACTGGAACACGTTTGAGAGTGAAAGGGGCGTTATTAATAATTATGCTCAGATGACATGTGTGTTGGGTTTTGAATATTTCTTCGTTAGGACCATGCACAGTGGCTCACACCTATAATCCCAGCACTTTGGGAGGACAAGGCGGGTAGATTGTTTGAGCTAAGGCATTCCAGACCGGCCTGGGCAACATGGCGAAAACCTCTCTCTACAAAACAATACAAAAATTAGCTGAGCATGGTGGTATGCACCTATAGTCCCAGCTACTTGGGGGTGCTGAGGTGGGAGGATTGTTTAAGCCCAGGAGGTCAAAGCTACAGTGAGCCATGATCTCACCACTGCACTCCAGCCTGGGTGACAAAGCAAGACCCTGTCTCAAAAAAAAAAAAAGTATTTTTTTTTTGTGAATGTGTGTATTTATTGGGTTGAAAAGTTTTCCCCCAAATTCACACCCACTCAACCTGTGAATATGACTTTATTTGGAAACAGGGTCTTTGCAGATGTAATCAAGGTACGATGAGGTCCTCTTGGACTAGGGTAGGCCCTAACCCAATGACGGCTGTCCTTGTAGGAGGGAAACTTGCACACAGATACACACAGAGCAGAGACTGCCACATGAAGGGGAAGGCAGGGCATGAAGTTAGGTTGCCATAAGCTAAGGGACACCAAGGATTGCTGGAAACCCCCAAAAGTGGGAAGAGGCAAGGAAGGATCCTTCCCTGGATCCTTGGAGGGAACATGGCTCTGCTGACACTTTGATTTTGGACTTCTGGCCTCCAGAGCTTTGAGAGAATACATTTCTGTAGTTTTAAGTTACCCAGTTTGTGGTACCTTGTTATGGCAGCCACAGCAAACTAATACAGTATACGTGAGGTGCCTCTGGCTCACAGACAAGAGTTCTTATTGAACACCTTGCCATAAATCATCAGTGCACTGGCACTGCCTCATCCCAGGCCTGTCCCGTGGGGGACGTGATGCAAGCCGATGGGAGGAGGACACTCCATAGGTGAGGAATGGGGAAATGACTTTCCCTGCTTGTGGATGGGAAGGAGGCAGCTGTTGCCTTCCTTCCTAAAAGAGGCTCCTTGGAAATAGTGGGCCTTTTGGTATGTAAATAAAATCTCCTGGAGCCTGCTAGTCTCGTGTGTGTGTGTGTGTGTGTGTGTGTGTGTGTGTGTGTGTGTATCAGCTGGGTTTTGTTTGTTTGTTTGAGACTGGAGTCTCGTTAAGTTGCTCAGGCTGGACTCCACCTCCTGGGCTCCAGTGATCCTCCCCCTTGGCCTCTTAAGTAGCTGGGATTGCCCACCTCTGGCTTTTAGACAGAGTTCTGCAAGTTCTGAGGCTTCCTTGTCCTTGAGATGTGAATACCTAGACAGGCAGCTTCTCCAGTCTTTTTGTTACCTTGGGGGCTTAACCTAGGGACCTAGCTCAGGCCACCACATTTGGCCCTCTTGGGGAGATAAGAGAAGTTGTGTTGTACTTAAATAATCAAATACGTCAACTAGACAAATAGCTACAGATCTCATACTTGTGACCTGTGAGGACAGTCGGAAAGCTGGGGCTTTTACAGGAGCCCCGAGAAATCCAGGGAAATTTTGTTTCTCCATAAAGTGTAACCTGGGAGAGTCCCGAGAAAATTGGAACATAGGTCACCCTATCTATCAGAGGGTACAATGTAAAGAAGCTGGAGATTAATCACACATATGCATGCACATGTATGTGTCCCCTCTGACACTAAAGATTTTGAAATTTATAAGTCACAATCCCATGGAAGAAATGTGTCAAAGAGGAAAGTAAATCAACTTGTAAAATCTCAGCATTGAGGACCTGCAAATCAATACCAACAACCTTCAATTATTTTATTATAAACAATAATAGTAAAAAAAGAATGATCTGAGCAAACTTTGCTTAAACACCACCACCAAGCAAATCATCCTTATAAATATACAGAAACAAGATCTTAATTATGGCAGAAGATAGTAGTACTAAACTGATAAATAAATTCCAAAGCTAGTACTTTGGGAATCTTCCCAGCCATATACAAACAATGGCGTATATCATCTGTAAAAATGTAATAAAAGAGAAACTGGGATAATGAAAACTAAAAGTGCTAAAGGGGTTATAAGGCCAGATGAAGAGAATATCGTAAATACTTCCATGCTAAGAAATTTTATTTTATTTTTTTTGAGACAGAGTCTCACTGTGTCACCCAGGCTGGGGTGTAGTGGCATGATCTTGGCTCACTGCAACCTCTGCCTCCCGGGCTCAAGTGATTCTACTGCCTCGGCCTCCCCAGGAGCTGGGATTCCAAGCACGCACCACCACTCCAAGCTAATTTTTTTAATTTTTAGTAGAGATGGGGTAGCCACCATATTGGCCAGGCTGGTCTTGAACTCCTGACCTCAAGTGATCCCCCCACCTTAGCCTCCCAAAGTGCTGGGATTACAAACCTGAGCAACCGTGCCTGGCCTGAAAATTTTTAATAAAATGAGTAACTTTCTGGAAAAAAAAAAATTCAAATTGACTAAAGAAAATATCTGAGTATACTAAGCAAAATATGCTAAGAGAAATCAAAGAGACAGAAATCATCTTTTAAAAACAAAACATTCCATTTGTAAATGATTTTACAATACTAATTTGAAAGCTTGAAGAAATAAATTTTCACCATGTACAAAGATTACACTTTGGGAGGCCGAGTCAGGCAGATTGCTTGAATCCAGGAGTTTGAGACCAGTCTGGGCAACAAGGCAAAACTCTGTCTCTACAAAAAAAATACCAAAAAATTAGCTGGGCATGGTGGTGCGTGCCTGTAGTCCCAGCTACTTGGGAGGCTGAGACAGTAGGATCACTTCAGCCCAGGATGTTAAAGCCACAGTGAGCTATGTGCACTCCAGCCTGGGTGAGAGAGTGAGACCCTGTTTCAAAAAAAGAAAAGAAAAGAAAAAGATTAAAACAAAAAATTTCCAAATTTATTAAAAATGCAGAATGTATGTACTAAAACTTAAATAAGATGGTTATCCAACTCCAAAAAATTATAGATCAATTTGAGTTAAGACTATTGTATTGATTACCTATTGCTACCTAACAAATTACCCCCAAATTTAGTGGCTTTAAACAACACATATGTGCAGCCTCACACACACTCTGTGGGCCAGGAGTCCGGCCACTGCCCACTTTTGGCTTTTAGATATAGATTTCTCCACATTCTCAGGCTCACTTCTCCTTGAGGTGTAAATACCCAGAGAGGCAGCCTCTCCAGTCTTTTTGTCACCTTGGGGGCTTAACCTAGGGACCCACATCAGGCCACCACATTTGGCCCTCTTGGAGAGATAAGAGAGGTTTTATTATACTTGTGGATCAAATAAGTCAACTGGACAAATAGCTATAGATTTGATTCTCATGGCATGTGAGAAGAGTCAGGAAGCTAGGTTCCCCTGAAAGGCTGCAAAGTATTGTGTTGGAGTTCTCATGAGATCTGGTGGTTTAAAGGTGTGTAGCACCTCCCCCTTTGCTCTCTTTCTCCTGCTCCACCATGTGAAGATGGTGCTTGCTTCCCCTTTGCCTTCTGCCATGATTGTAAGTTTCCCGAGGCCTCCCCAGAAGCAGAAGCCTGTACAGCCCACAGAACCATAAGTCAATTAAACCTTTTTTCTTTATAAATTACCCAGTTCCCAGTTTCAGGCATTTTTTTTTTTTTTGAGACGGAGTCTCGCTCTTGTCACCCAGGCTGGAGTGCAGTGGTGGCATCTTGGCTCACTGCAACCTCTGCCTCTCGGGTTCAAGCGATTCTCCTGCCCCCGCCTCCTAAGTAGCTTGGATTACAGGTGCCCACCACCACGCCCTGCTAATTTTTGTACTTTTAGTAGATATGGGGTTTTGCCATGTTGGCGAGGCTGGTCTCGAACTCCTGACCTCAGGTGATCCTCCCATCTTGGCCTCCCAAAGTGCTAGGATTACAGGTGTGAGCCACTGTGCCCGACCCAGCTATTTCTTTATACAGCGTGAGAATGAACTAAACAGGGTCAATAGTGACAAAGGAAAAATATAGACTCTTTTTTTTTTTTTTTTTTTTTTTTGAGACAGAGTCTCACTCTCACCTAGGCTAGAGTGCAGTGACATGATCTTGGCTCACTGCAACCTCCGCCTCCCAGGCTCAAGTGATCCTCCCAACTCAGCCTCGCAAGTAGCTAGGACTACAGATATGCACCACTATGCCTGGCTAGTTTCTTGTAATTTGTATAGAGACAGAGTTTTGCCATGTTGCCCGGGCTGGTCTTGAACTCCTGAACTCAGGTGATCATCCTGCCTTGTCCTCCCAAAGTGCCGGGATTATAGGCAGGAGCCACTGTGCCCGGCCAAGCATAGACTCTTAGACAAGGTGAGTGTTCAGTGGAGTTCCTTGCTAGGCAGGAAAAAATCTAACTGAGGCATTAGACCTGTGGGATGGGCCTCAGGTTCACTGTCAGAGAAGAATCAAGACACTTATTAGAAAGCACCCAGGATTCACAGTGTGTGCGTATCAGTCAGCTCAGACTGTCATGAAAAGTTCCACAGACTGGGTGGCTTAAACAACAGATACTTACTTCCTTACAGCTCTGGAGACTAGAAGACCAAGATCAAGGTGTTGTCAGGTTTGTGTTCTCTGAGGCCTCTCCTTGGCTTGTAGATGGCATCTTCTCCCTGTGTCCTTACATGGTTGTCCTGGCGTATGTGTCTGTGTCCTCATCTTCCCTTCTTATAAGGACAGTCAGATTGGATGAGGGCCCACTCTAATAGCCTCATTTTAACTTAATTACCTCTTAATTACCCTTAATTAAAGACACTATCTCCAAATGATGGCCCACTCAGTGGTACTGGAGCTTTAATATATGCTTTTTTAGGGAGACACAGTTTACCCCATAAAGTGGGAAGGCAGTCCCTAGGAAGACCCTCTCCCAAACTAGATGGAGCTCAAAGACAAATGATCAAAGCTGCACAAGGAAAAGTGATAGGACATTTAAACAGGTATTTGGCTTGCCATTTCAGGGTGGGTTTGTCATAGTAGATTATGTCCTGGGCCAGTCTTTGAACCCTAAGTCCTTTAAGGCAGTGGTCCCCAACCTTTTTGGCACCAGGGACCAGTTTCTTGGAAAACAATTTTTCCATGGACAGGCGGTGGGATTGGGGATGGTTTCAGGGTGATTGAAGCACATTACATTATTGTGCACTTTATTTCTATTATTATTACATTGTTCTCTCTGTATATATTATATAAGTTATATATTATATGTTATATATCATGTTATATAATGTTAAATGTTATACTATATATTATATATTACATATAATATATAAATTATATGTTATATATTATACATATACATATAGTGAACAGTGGGTGAGCAAGCAAAGCTTCATCTGTATTTACAGCCACTCCCTATCACTCACATTACCGCCTCAGCTCCACCTCCTGTCAGGGCATATATATATGGGGGAAATATATATATATATATATATGGAAAAAATATATATATATTTTAAAGGCAGAGTCTCACTCTGCTGCTGAGGCTGGAGTGCAGTGGCATGATCTTGGCTCACCACAACCTCTGCCTCCCAGATTCAAGTGACTCTCATGCCTCAGCCTCCCAAGTAGCTGGGATTACAGGTGTACACCTTCATGCCTGGCTAATTTTTTGTATTTTTGGTAGCAATGGGGTTTTGCCATATTGCCCAGGCTGGTACATTGTAATGCATAATCAAATAATTATACAACTCACCATAATGTAGAATCAGTGGGAGCCCTGAGCTTGTTTTCCTACAACTAGACAGTCCCATCTGGGGGTGATGGAAGACAGTGACAGGTCATCAGGCATTAGATTCTCATAAGCGCACACCCTAGATCCCTCACATGTGCAGTTCACAATAAGGGTTGTGCTTCTATGAGAATCTAATGCTGCTGCTGATCTGACAGGAGGTGGAACTCAGGCAATAATGTGGGAGATGGGGAGCGGCTGTAGATACAGATGAAGCTTCGCTCGCTCACCCTCTGCTCACTTAACTGCTGTGCAGCCCGGTTCCAAACAAGGACCTGGTATCTACTCCATGGCCTGGGAGTTGGGAATCCCTGATTTAAGGTTTTGGAAATTGTGTTGAGTCCCAAGAGTACAATGGAGCCACAGACTGCAAAGGGCCTCAAGTTCATGGTCAGGCTATTTTTCTGCTGTCTCTGGTCAGTTCTCCAAGGAGAGGTTGCTCTGGTTCTCTCTTGCTTTGTTTTTCCCCCTCCAGCTTAAGGTTAGACCCAACGTTAGGTATAGGGTTGGGCAAAAGGAAAGAAAAACGCACATTCTTAGGGCCCAGGAAAATTTCTTTTATCGGGGGTTGGAGGGAGGTAACCCTTCCTCCTGGGGAGAAAGGCAAGGGGTCTGCAATCCGTGGGAAGCCAAGCTAGGAGAAGGGGATCTTCCATTCCCAGTCAGCTCCTTGTCCAGGCAACCCTGGTCACTGCAACACGCCATCACCATTCCTAATGATGAAACAGTCAATGTATGCCTCTTTTTTATTTTTTATTTATTTATTTTTGAGACGGAGTGTCGCTCTGTCGCCCAGGCTGGAGTGCAGTGGTGCCATCTCAGCTCACTGCAACCTCCACCTCCCAGGTTAACGCCATTCTCTTGCCTCAGCCTCCTGAATAGCTGGGACTACAGGCGCACGCCAACACCCCCGGCTAATTTTTTGTATTTTCAGTAGAGGCGGGTTTCACTGTGTTAGTCAGGATGGTCTCCATCTCCTGACCTCGTGATCTTCCCGCCTCGGCCTCCCAAAGCGCTGGGATTACAGGCATGAGCCACCATGCCTGGCCTGTATGCCTCTTATCATCAGGAACAACACAGGGACTGCTACCGAAACACCAGAGAGTTCGGTCTAGGTCCTGCTGCTTGCTGCACAGAAAACCAATCACTGAGACATGAGTAGTGCAGGGAAGAAGGCTTTAATCGGGTCCTGCAGCTGAGGAACAGGTGCTCAGTCTCAAATCCATCTCCCTGACAGACTAAAATTAGGAGTTTATATAGCAGGGAAGAAATGTAACTATGTGTGAGAAAACAGGAACTAGGGAAGGGCAAAGGAAGCCATCATGATGAATGAGGGGTCTGGCATCTAGTAACCTGGATCAGACGATCTGGTGAGTTTCAGTTCGTTGGTTTTTTTGAGAGGCATGGGGTCCTTTCCTGAGGAAGGAACTCAGATAAAACAAATGTAAGTTTCAGGCTTAAAGACCAGAGGGCCAATTTCTTTGTTTATTAAAAAAAAACTGTCTAAGGGATTATTGGGTTGGTTTCAGGGCCTTTAACCATAAACACTTTAATATGTTCTGAAACAGAAGTAAGATGGAAAGTAAAAACAAAATTATAATAATCTGAAGATCATAGGGTGATCTACCTAAAATTGAAAACAAAAATCAATAGCAAATCACTTAAAATTAATTACAGTTCAGTTAGTCATACATATTTTTAAAACTCAGTAGTTTTCTGACATACTTTCAATAAGCTGTCAGAAAATATGAGCCAAAATGAATATAATTCGTAAAACAAACAAAACTAATGTGTAACATGATACCTAGGTTGAAAGATAAGAAAAAAAAGTTCTTTTAAAATAAACATGCTGGGTGTGGTGACTCACACCTGTAATCCCAGTGTTTTGGGAGGCCGAGGCAGACGGATCGCTTGAGCACTAATCATGTTGCCCTTCCTGAGCAACATGACAAAAATTCCATCTCTACAAAAAATACAAAAACTAGGAGGGTGTGGTGACGCACTTCTGTACTCCCAGCTACTCAGGATGCTGAGGTGGGAGAATCGCTTGAGCCCAGGAAGAGGAGGTTGCAGTGAGCCAGGATGGCGCCACTGCACTGCAGCCTGGGTGACAGAGTAAGACCCTGTCTCAAAATAATAATAACAAAAAAATAACAATATCTCTTTTTTACCTTTCACCATATTAGCAAGCAAAGGGAAAATGAGTATATTCGCTGTCATAGTTGCTGAAAAAGACATGTAGTAAAAGTCATAATTCATAACCTTGACATTACCTCTTTAATATTGTCCTGATTTTTAAAATCAGGACAAAATCCAAATAGAGTATAGATGTTTCCTTAGCATGATGAAATGTTTACTTATTATGGAAATAAATTAATATCACCCAAATGAGTACAAGCAAAGGCTGTTTATTACAGCTTGCTGCAGCTGGATAGTCAGCACTATCGCTGGTGTTTCCAGGGCCTCCCTGGCTGGCTGAGGAGTGAGGAAGCTTCATGGTGGGAAAAGGGAAGGCCCAGGTGGGCCCTGAGGAAGGCTGCTAGGCTGGGGACGCTGGGGTGACCAATTAGAAGGGGCATCCTATGCAATTGATTAAGATTTGTCTTTCTCTGGTTGGTCTTAAGTTGAAAGCAGGTGCAAAAATTAGGAAAGGTGATGGTTTTAAAATTTTATTTACTTATTTTAATTTTAAATTATATATTCACAGATTACAGCTATATACATTTATAGGTACAAAGTGATGTTATGACTTTTGAATACAACATGAAATAATTAAATTAAGCCAATTAAACCTATTCATCACCTCAAACATTTGACATTTGTGATGATGAGAACATTTGAGATTTCCTCTCTTAGCAATTATTATCTCCATTATTAGCACTCAATTATTAGTTCTATTTACCATGTTGTGCAGTAGATCTCAAAAAAAATTCAAACTTGTTCTTTCTGACTGAGACTTTGTACCATTGGATCATCATCTCCCCTTTCCCCCACCCTCTGCCTCCGTAACCACCATTCTCCTCTCTGCTTCCATGAGTTCAATTGCATCAGATTCTACATAGAAGTGAGAACATGCGGTATTTGTCTTTCTGTGTTTGGCTTATTTCACTTAGCATAAATGTTCTTCAATTTCATCCCTGTTGTCACAAATAACCATTTCTTCCTTGTTTAAAGGTGAATATTCCACTGTGTATATATGCCACATTTTTTCTTTTCTTTTCTGTTTTTTTTTTTTTTTTTTTGAGACGGAATCTCACTCTGGTGCCCAGGCTGGGGTGCAGTGGTGTGATCTTGCCTCACTGCAAGCTCCACCTCCCAGGTTCACACCATTCTTCTGCCTCAGCCTCCCGAGTAGCTGGGATTACAGGCGCTCGCCACTACGCCTGGCTAATTTTTTGTAGTTTTAGTAGAGATGGGTTTTCACTGTGTTAGCCAGGATGGTCTCGATCACCTGACCTCATGATCCACCTGCCTTGGCCTCCCAAAGTGCTGGGATTACAGGCGTGAGCCACTGTGCCTGGTCACACATTTTTTCTTACCTATTCAGCCATCAGTGGACCCTTAGTTTGATTCCATATCTTGACCATTGTGAATAGTGCTGCAAGGAACACAAGAGTGCAGATAACTCTTCAACATGCTGATTTCAAATATTTTGGATAGAAATCCAGGAGTAGGAGAGCTGAGTCACTGTCAGCTGTTAAACAAGTCCTGGCCATTTTGGGCTTGCTATTACAGGGCTTGTTGTTTGGCTTCCTCGACTGCTTGTTGGATAGTGGCCTGACTTTCTGCAGGTCTGACTTACAGCAGGCTGGCTTCCTGGGCTGGTTACTGTGGACAGCAGGTTGGCCTCCTGAACTAGGCTGCAGGTTGTGAGAAAGATCCTTTTTTATACATAATCTGCTCATTGTCTATTTGTATTTTCAGTCTTTCACTGCTGATATCTCCAGTCAGAAACCAGTGTCCTGCTTAATGCTAAGACTCTAGAAACAAGAAAAGTCAAGAACAAGAATGTAAACTCTACATCACTTCTTTATTTAATATCATCCTGGAAGCAAATGCAGTTAAACAGTAAGTAAAATGGAGGATGTGAAAGTTGGTCAGGAAGAGACTAAATTACCACTGTTGGCAGATGATATATAAAAGCACACATGGGGTCAGGGGCGGTGGCTCATGCCTGTAATCTCAACACTTAGAGAGGCTGACGGTGGATCACGAGGTCAAGCGATCAGGACCATCCTGGCCAACATGGTAAGACCCTGTCTCTACTAAAAATAGAAAAATTAGCTGGGCATGGAGGCACACGCCTGTAGTCCCAGCTACTCAGGAAACTGAGGCAGGAGAATTGCTTGAACCTGGGAGGCAGAGGTTGCAGTGAGCGGAGATTGCGCCAGGGCATTCCAGCCTGGGTGACAGAGTGAGACTCTATCTCAAAAAAAAAAAAAAAGAATATCTCTATATATAGGTTATTATTACTATTATTCTGAGATAGGGGCTGTGGAAGATTGTATTTTCCAGAGATGTTCACAGAATTAATGTCTCTCCTCCCAACTCTTCTGTGTGTGACCATGTCAGACCAGCCACAGAGACTCTCTTACAACCCACAGCGTATGGGAGTACTAATGGTGCCTGACTTCAGAGGCAAGGCCAGAAAACCCATGCAGTTTTCTCCTGGTTTTCTCAGTGCACTCACTCTTTCTTGAGATTCAGCTGCCCACTGTGGGAAGCCACCTGTTGGTGCTCTAGTTGACAGTCCTGCCAGAGCCCAGCCTCGAGCAGCAGGCCTATGAGTGGAGAAGCCTTCAATCCAGCCTCTTTTTTCTTTTTTTTGAGATGGAGTCTCGCTCTGTCGCCCAGGCTGGAATGTGGTGGTCCAGCTAGATCTCGGATCACTGCAAGCTCCGCCTCCTGGGTTCACGCCATTCTCCCGCCTCAGCCTCCCAGGTAGCTGGGACTACAGGTGCCTGCCGCCACGCCTGGGCTAATTTTTTGTATTTTTAGTAAAGACAGGGTTTCACCGTGTTCGCCAGGATGGTCTCGATCTCCTGACCTCGTGATCTGCCCGCCTCGGCCTCCCAAAGTGCTGGGATTACAGGCGTGAGCCACCGCCTCCGGCCTCTTTTTGTTTTTTTAAAGTCCTCCCAACTGAGGCCCTGGACAGCAGGGAAAAGAAATGAGCCATCTGTGAGTTTCAACACAGGCGCTCAAAGCAAAAGCAGTTCTAAATGACAGTGTTTCTTCTTGGCTTGATCTTGAGGTGGTGCTGCTGTGGGCAGTGTTAGTCCTGCCACGTGGTGGCTCCTGAGAGGCCAGGGTGCAGCTGCAGATCCCGCTTTACAGCTGCCCCAGGAGTCAGGGATGGCACAGGCCACAGGGCTGCAGCAGGGGCCTGAGTTGGTCTGTAAGGCTGTTTTCCAGGAATGCGGGGGCTGGAGGAATTGGATCCCTGGTTGTCCAGTTTTGGTGGAAGTAAAGTGTATTGGATTGCTTTGGGACACAGGGACTCGGAGCCCCTGGGGACTGTGGGGCCAGGGAAGCCCTGCTGGAAGTTGGTATCTAACTAACTGTAGCACGTCTTAATGGTGGATTGTCCATGAGGTAGGCACCCTTGGTGTCCCCAATCTATAGATGAAAAATCAAGGCTTAGAAACCTGCCCATGGCTGCAGAACCCCCGCTGTGGAGCCATGTTTTCAATCGCGATGTCTGTAGAGGATCACTGGGAGACTTATAAAAAAAGAAATTGACAAAATAATTCCAATTTCATCTTGAAGAATAGACAGGTGAATATGCAGCAGAGTTGCATCTTACAGATCTATGTTGACAGTGAACTTGCTATTAGGAAATATGTGGAAAAAATTACTACTGCAAACCCCTGTATCAAGTTTCCATCACCAAGACAGGCTCCCTACAGCACAAAAGTAAGGAATCATAAGGAAAGGCATTTCTCTCTCCATTGTTTTTATTTTATCTTCAACTCATGTGTCATATTTTCTTTTCTTTCTTTTTGTTTTCTGAGACAGGGTCTCACTCTGTCACCCAAGCTGCAGTGCAGTGGAGCAGCCTCAGCCCATTGCAGCCTCAGACTCCCTGGGCTCAAGCAATACTCCAACTTCAGCCTCCCGAGTAATTGGGACTTCAGGTGTGTGCCACCACGCTTGGCTAATTGTAGTCCCATTTTCTTTTCCTTTTTTTTGAGACAAGAGTTTCACTCTGTGCCCAGGCTGGAGTGCAGTGGCGTGATCTCGGTTCACTGCAATCTCTGCCTCCCAGGTTGAAGCGATTCTCCTGCCTTAGCCTCCCGAGTAGCTGGGACTACAGGTGCCCGCCACCACACCTGGCTAATTTTTTGTATTTTTAGTAGAGATGGGGTTTCCTCATGTTAGCCAAGATAGTCTCAATCTCCTGAACTTCACACAGTTCTCCGTGTGCTTTCCCATGTAATAGAGGGATAAATCACAGAAGCATTCGTTCTATTTCATAGAAGGATGAAATTAGAGATTCTCACATGATTTAAATAGTACTTTTGATAGAAAACGTTTTTAAATATTTCCTTTTGGGGTGAAGGAAGGGATAAACAGGAAAAACAATGAACAGAAATAGAACCATAATTTGTAAAATTTCCCAGAAAATATGGAAAAAATTGCAACTCCCCTTGAAAACAAAATAATACAAATTTAAAGTACCCAAAAAGAAGGGGGCAAAAAGGTACATAGAGATACTGGGCCCAGTAGGGCGGCTCACATCTGTAATCCCAGCACTTTGGGAGGCCAAGGCGGGAGGATCACTTGGGCCCAGGAGTTGGAGACCAACCTGGGCAACATAGTGAGACTCCATCTCTCCAAAATGTTTTTTAAAATTTAGCTGGGTGTGGTGGTGCACGTCTGTAATCCCAGCTACTCGGGAGGCTAACATGGGAGGATCACTTGAGCCTGGGAGGTTGAGGCTGAGGTGAGGCATGATTGAGCCACTGCACTGGAGCCTGAGCAACAGCATAAGATGCTGTCTCAAAAAAAAAGAGAGAGAGAGAGAGAGAGAGATACTGTTCCACACTGTTTCAGTTAGCTCATTTTGTAAATGAAACCAATCCAATTGTCCCATAGACAGTCTTTTTGGATAAACACAGACAGGGAGGGTGGTCTTAAAGCTTGAACCTTACTTTGTTTTATCTGAGTTCCTTCCTCAGGAAAGGACCCCCAGGCCTCTCTAAAAGTATCAAAGAACTGAAACTCACCAGATCACCACATCCAGACAATGAGACTGTCTTATTTATCATGATTATTTCCTTACCCCTCCCAAGTTCCTGTTTTCTCACACATTGTTACACTTTTTCCCCTGCTATATAAACCCCTAATTTGAGTGGTCAGGGAGATGGATGAGACTGAACTCCCATTGTCTTGGCTGCAGCACTTGGTTAAAGCTTCTTTCTTGGTAATACTCATCATCTTAATCATTGGCTTTCTGTGCTGAGAGCAGCAGGACCTAGACTGAACCTCTGATGCTTTGGTAACATAAAAAATAATATTCTTTTTTTTTGAGACAGTGTTTCGCTCTTGTCTCCCAGGCTGGAGTGCAGTGGCATGATCTTTGTTCACCACAACCTCCACCTACCAGGTTCAAGCAGTTCTCCTGCCTCAGCCTCCCAAGTAGCTGGGATTACAGGCACCCGCCACCATGCCCTGCTAATTTTTGTATTTTTAGTAGAGATGGGATTTCTCCATGTTGGCCAGGCTTGTGTTGAACTCCTGACCTCAAGTGGTCTGCCCGCCTCGGCCTCCTAAAGTGCTAAGATTACAGGCATGAGCCACGGCGCCCAGTCCAAGAATAATATTCTATGTTGATGTGGTAAACTTGGTAAAAACACATGTTGTTGTTGGCAACTTTGCAAAACCACTCTGCAAAGCAATTTGACAGTATGTATTCTTTGTAATACAACGTCTGGGTATAACAATAGTGTATAAGAATCACAAACATACTCTAAGATCAACGTTTTTGTATCTATTATTTCACTTAATTTTTATAATAATGCTGTGAGGTGACTACCCTTACGTGTCCTGTTTTACGGATTAAGCTCAGAGACATTAGTTATGAACCCTAGGCCACACAGCTAGGGGAGGTGTGTGGGATTTAAAGTCTCAAAGAATTTGGAGACTGTTGCCCTTTAACTCTTACTGACTGAGATCTATCTGTATTCCAAACCACTAAATAGCAAATCAAACAAGTAATTTGATCATTCGGCTTTGTAACAGAACCACACAATGTTATTGTATATGAGAGAAATAAAATATAAAGTGATGTAGGCCAGGCATGGTGGTTCACACCTGTAATCCCAGCACGTTGGGAGGCCGAGGTGGGCGGATCATGAGGTCAGGAGATCAACCACCATCCTGGCTAACACGGTGAAACCCCATCTCTACTAAAAATACAAATATTAGCCAAGCGTGGTGGCGGGCGCCTGTAGTCCCAGCTACTTGGGAGGCTGAGGAAGGAGAATGGCTGGAAGGTGGAGGTTGCAGTGAGTCGAGATTGCGCCACTGCACTCCAGCCTGGGTGATGGAGCGAGACTCCCTCTCAAAACAGAAACAAAAAAAACCATAAAGTGATGAAAAAGAAAAGATTTCCTGGGGATAATTTAAAACAATTCAATTCCACTTGGAAATGTACATGGGAGGAAGGTTAACGCTGTAGAGTAAATAAAGGATACATTTTATAAAAAGCGCAGTTGCAGAAGTACTGCATGTTGTTGGTAACACCGCAGCATGTCCCTTGGCACTCACTCTTGCTCTGTGGGGAGAATTTAAATTACCTTGTGCTATGGCTGAATGGCATGCCCCTAAAAATTCCTATGTTGAGGCCCTAACCCCCAGGACCTCAGTGGCTATATTTGGAGACAAGGTTTTTACAGAGGTAATCAGCTTACAGTGAGATCGTACGGGTGAGTCCTGACTAACACGACAGGTGTCCTACAAGAAGAGATGAGGACACAGACACAGGGACAGAGGGACAGCCATGTGCGGACACAGGGAGAAGACACCACCTGCAAGCCAAGGGGAGAGGTCTCAGGAAAAATATCCTTGCCGACACCTGGCCCTTGGACTTGCAGCCTCCAGAACTGTGAGAAAGTAGATGTCTGTTGTTCCAGCCACCCAGCCTGTGGGCCCACGTTGCGGCTGCTCTAGACTCTAATGCCCTTTGCACCCATGTGTGCTGGTGAGGCACAGCATCCCCTGGGACCGTTCCCTCGTCCTCTCTGCAGCCCTCGCCCCAAACTCTCTCTGCCTAACAGGTTTGGCCAGCATGTGAGATGCAGCGTTTTCCCTCATCTGCACTGTTGCATGAATTCTAAAGTACCAGCATTTGTGAGAAAGCAAGCGGGAGTGACAGCTATGGTGCCCATTATTCAGTTTACACTAATAAGGTGCGAGCCAGAGCAAACGTGTGCTCCTCAGCACAGGGGCTTACACCCATGCTGCAGCCTGCTTTGATTTCCTAGAGTCTGGCATATTTCACTTGGTGAGCAGGAAACTGAGCGGCTAACCACTCGGCTGCAGCGCTCTCTACATTAGCATCGTGCTGCCTGGAAATACATAAGCCTGCCTCGTCATCAATAAGACAATTCAAGATGTCGTCAAAAGAGGGGCCTGTTTTCTTTTTACCAATAAAAGTTATTCATTGTCAGCTCATGGGTACTGAGGGGGCTTCGTGCTTCACAACCCAATCCCTCTGAGTAGACTGCATTGTTATGTTTTAATGAAGTTAAGGAAGTAATCAGCAGAGCCCCTGACTTTGTCCCTCTTGTGTTTTGAGCTGTGTTGTTTGAGAAAGTGCTTGAGCACTGAGGTTGTTGGCAACTGTGGAAGCATTGTGGAAACAAAAAATAATAATAATAAGCACTTTTGTTTACATGTCCTAGCTTTATGGAATCTGAAGAAGACAAAGGACCTTCTCACATGGTGGGCACTTGCTTTAAAACCTCACTCTTTAGTAGGCGGCCTCGTGGGCTGACGCCTGCACCGTTTCTCAGGGCCCGCCCTCAGAAGGCCCATGCTTGTTGGCTTAATGCTCTGCTGTCACCATCTTGAAATTCTTAATAATTTTGAACAAGGGGCCCCCACATTTTCGTTTTGCACTGAGTCACAGATTATGTGGCTAGTCCTACTCTTTAACCAGGAGCTAGAGATATGGTCTCCAAAAGGAACATACCTATTTACTAAGTGAAAGAAGCTAATTTGTTTCCAACCCTATAACATTCTGGAAAAGGCAAAACTATGGAGACAGTAAAAAAAAAAAAGATTAGAGATGAATCGGTCAAGCATAGAGGATTTCTAAGACAGTGAAGCCACTCTGTGGGATACCACAGTGGTGGAACATCATTATACATTCGTCCAAGCCCACAGAATGTACAAGGCCAAGAGTGAACCCCGGTGTCAACCACAGACTTGGGTGATGATGTGTCAGTGCGGGCTCATCAGTGGTAACAGATGGACCACTCTCTGGGGGATGTTGACAATGGGAGAGGCTGTGTGTCTATAGGGCAGGGGAGATATGGGAATGCTCTGTATTTTCTGATCCTTTTTGCTATGAACCTAAAACTGCTGTAAAAAGATAAAGTCCACTATAAACAAAAAGAACAATGCACCAATGAGAATCTGGGAATGGCAACGTGAGGGTTTTTGTGCAAATGGTCAAACCCGACACCCACCAGATGAGAACTGGGAGAAGCAGGGCAGAGATCCCGGCATCAGGGCACGCCTGACTCCAGTTCTGCAGGCTGCGGGGATAATAGAGCTGTCTGCTTTGACGGGGCCAGACCCTGCAGTCCAATAACCATGCAGGCTGTCCCGACGCCTGTGTCTGCCAAATCTCACTTTTTCCCGGCAACGGGCCAGGTCATACCAGCCAAGAGACTTTTCCGGGAGGCTGAAGGCACACCTTCCTTGTGGAGAATGCTGAGCAGTTGCATAGCTTGTTTCTTTTAAACACAAAATCGCTGAGGATAAACATGAAATGTTTTATTTGTTTTAAAAAAAAGTTTTTCCTTGTTGTGGTTCCTGTTACCCAAAGGATTGGTTTGCTTTGTCTTTTTTGCTGGCATTTCAGGGAACTCTCATTTACAAGCGAAACTCACGCTTTAAGTTTTAGAACAAATCCAGACAGACTGCCATCGGGGTTTACCAGTCTTTAAAAACCAGTGATTTATTTAATGTTGTTGATGAAAACCTAGCTTCCAAAATGTTTTCTTGTGAGATGAATGCTTGGTCTTAGTTTCTAGAAGGCTAAGTCCCTCCACCACTCAATCATGTGTGATGACCTCACCCTTTCATCTGCCCAGGAAGGGAAACCGACTCCAGTGTCCATAGAGACATGCATGGGAGTCTGGCTCTCATTTCCTGACTTGCAGGGAATCCGGCTGGCTGCCCCTGGTTTCAGTGGGACTGCTCAAAGCTGAGAGCTCAATTTCAGCAGGAAATGCAGAATCAGCATTAAGAAAGCCAATGTTTCTCAAATTCCAATCAAAGACTGAGTTCCAAATGCTGTATAGTCATGCAGTAGTCTTTGAATAGAAAGCAAGCAAGCATTAAGACAGCAGAAAAGACTATTTTCCAATCCATGAGGTTTGTGTTGGCAAAGGGAGAGAGAGTGCAAGGTTATTCTGGTAACTTAGGAGGTATAAGTGACTGAAGATATCCATTTGTGCATGCTGAGGGGCTTGGTCTGTACAATCAAGCAGGCAAGCATGCTTTCATTGCGTTGTCCAGACACTTGAGGCTAAAAAAAAAAAGAAAAAAAAAAAGTCAGTCGCAGTGGCTCATGCCTGTAATCCCAGCACTTTGGGAGGCTGAGGCAGGTGGATTATCTGAGGTCAGGAGTTTGAGACCAGCCTGGCTAACATGGTGAAACCCTGTCTCTAAGAAAAATACAAAAATTAGCTAGGTGTGGTGGCGGGTGCCTGTAATCCCAGCTACTTGGGAGGCTGAGGCAGGAGAATCGCTGAACCAGAGAGGCAGAGGCTGCAGTGAGCTGAGATCGTGCCACTGCACTCCAGCCTGGGCAACAAGAGCAAGACTCTGCCTCAAAATGAAACAATCAAACAAACAAACAAAAAACCAAAAAAAAAAAAAAAAAAATCCAACCTTAGCTTCTCAGTACCTTGTATTATAATCCTGCACAGACTGAGGAGAGATTACGAGCACACAGAAACATTTGGGGTTCTGGGGCATTGAGGCCTGCAAAACAGTCAGCTGCCTTGTCTGATGCTCAGTGAGGTTGGGCCGTGCCCTTGGCCATCAATATTCCTTTCTTTACGACATCCCACTGGCAGCACCTGGACTGCAGGCTGGTGTGCACCACCTCTGCCCCCTCCACACTTCTCTCTCTGGGTCCCTGTCCCACTCCAGCACTTACTGCCTCTCCTGGTGGAGCACTTTTTCCTGGACAGCGTCCTGATGACACCTGGAGAAAGCCCCTGCCCTTCTGAGATCACTTTCTACACTTGGACCATGAGAAAGTGGCACCTGAAGCTACCTACCTGTTCTAAGACATTAACAGGTTTTGAGACCATCAGGTTGGAACCATGGCAATATCTGGGGAACCCATAGGCCCCCCACGAACTCTGCCTTGTTGAAGGAGCTAAGTGAAGAGTTCTGGTTAGAGCTGAATGTCCAGGGGAGCTCCAGAGGCGCTCCTCCCTGTCACCCCACTGCAGACAGTGGGCTTTCCTCTTGCATTTGTTTTCTCAGGTTTGCAGCACACACTGCTCTGAGCAAATATAAACCTGCTATTTGTCCAATGCTTTAAATCCCAACAACATTCCCAGATTAAACATCATACATACTCAAGTGACCGTGATTTGAGATTGGCCAAGCTGGCAGAATCTAGTTTAACAGTGGAGGGGGCGGGGGTGCAATGGAGAGAATTCAGACTTGGAGTCAAGGGAAAGTCAGCTGTAATGTGAACAATCTTCTTGGCCTTCTGCAGGTGTTACTTCCTTTGTGCCATATTTTCCTATCCTGCCAAATAGGAACTCCTTTATAGGGCTGTTAGGAGGCTCAATAGCCACGTCTTTTTTTTTTTTTTTTTTTTTTTTTTTAGGCAGAGCCTCGCTCTATCGTCCAGGCTGGAGTGCAGTGGCATGATCTCAGCTCACTGCAACCTCTGCCTCTTGGATTCAAGTGATTCCCCTGCAGCAGTCTCCCGAGTGGCTTGGATTATAGGCACCCGCCACCATGCCTGAGGCCGTTTCTCTGCTCAGGTTCCAGTGGCTGGTCTAGTTCCTCCACATACTTACAGTAACTTGGTCCTTTCCCTTACACTATTTTTGCGTGTTTCCTTTACAACTGAGAGTTCTACTCATGCAATATTTTAGTAAGGCAAAATATCCGGTCAATTTAACACACCCAATCCTGTAGTGAGATAAGTGCATCAAGGTGGAAAGATCTAGCTTTCAAGTCTGTCCAATGTAGGGCATTTCAAATTTTTATTTTCTTTTATTTTGAGACAGAGCATTGCTATCACCCAGGCTGGAGTGCAGTGGCATGATCTCAGCTCACTGCAACCTCTGCCTCACAGGCTCAAGCAATCCTCCCACCTCAGCCTCCTGAGTAACTGGGACCACAAGTACATGTCACTCCACACTCAGCTAATTTTTTTTTTTTTTTGGTAGAGACAGGATTTTGGCATGTTGCCCAGGCAGGTCTTGAACTCCTGGGCTCAAGTGATTCGCCTGCCTTGGCCTCCCAAAGTGCTGAGATTACAGGCATGAACCACCATACTCAGCCTCAGATTTTCATCTTTTAACACATTCCACAGAAAGAAATACATTTTACATTGGGACTAGCTTTAGTTGCACATGCACACACACGGACACACATGTGAACATACAAAACACTTCGTGAGTTTTAAAAATTTAGAGATGGGGTCTCACTATGTTGCCCTGGCTGGTCTCAAACTCCTGGCCCCAAGTGATCCTCCTGCCTTGGCCTCCCAAAGTGCTGGAATTATAGGCATGAGCCACTGTAACTGGCTGAAAACACTTTGATAAATGTTTGATGAGACCATATTTTTTACAATACATCTCATTCTATCCTATTAGATTCCATTAGCAAAGGTAGTTGTTAACCTACTAAATCAATTCCATTTAGTTGGATCCATTAATGGTTGTGATCTGCAGTTTGAAAAACACTGCTCAAATCATCTCTCTTTTGATGTTCCCCCAAGAGAAATATTGCGTCTCGCGACATTTTCTTCCAGGGAGAAAATTGGCACACCAGCCAACATGAGTGTTTCTGCCTATTTGGAATCTATTTCTCATCACAGAAGATCAAATTGGGTTTCTGCGTACAGTGAGCTCACAGCCTCTGTGAATTTAGTCACACAGGACTCTCCTGGAAGACCGAGAATTTCCAACATTGAATTTCTGACTGCAAAGCTGAGGACCCAGCCAGGACTTGTGTTCCCTCTCAGTCTGGGTACGTGCACATGGTGAAATCGTCAGTGCTTTGTTTTAATGTCATCTTCCCTGTGTACCCTTCTGTTATGAGCTGAACTGTGCCTCCCCAAAATTCGTCTGTTGGAGCCCTAACCCTACTACATCAGAATGTGACTGTATTTGGAGACAGGGTCTTTAAAGAGGCAATTAAGTTGAAAGGAGGTCATATGAGTGGACCCTAATCCAATCTGACTAGTGTCCTTGTAAGAAGAGGAGATTAGGACACAGACACTCACACAGACATGACCATGTGAGGACACAGGGAGAAGACAACTGTCTACAAGCCAGGGAGCGAGGCTTCAGGAGAAGCTAACCCTTCTGACACCTTGATTTCAGATTTCCAGCCTCCAGAACTGTGAAAGAATACAGATGTCCCCCAACTTCTGATGGATTATGTCCTGGAAAACTCATTACAAGTTGAAAAGATCCTAAGTTAAAAATGTATTTCAGGGCGGGCACAGTGGCTCACGCCTGTAATCCCAGCACTTTGGGATGCCAAAATGGGCAGATCACCTGAGGTCAGGAGTTTGAGACCAGCCTGCCCAACGTAGTGAAACTCCATCTCCACTAAAAGTACCAAAAATTAGCCGGGCATGGTGGCACGTGCCTGTAATCCCAGCTACGTAGGAGGCTGAGACATGAGAATTACTTGAACCTGGGAGGTGGAGGTTGCAGTGAACTGAAATCATGCCACTGTACTCCAGCCTGGGTGACAGAGTGAGACTCCATCTCAAAAATAAAAAGAAATGTGTTTCGAACAATAACATACTGAGCATCATAGCTTAGCCTAGCCTACCTTAAACATGCTCGGAACACTTCCGTACTTCCATTAGCTTACAATTGGGCAAAGTTATTTAACACAAAGCCTGTTTTATAATAGTTGAATATCTCATGTAATTTATTTATTTATTTATTTATTTATTTATTTATTTATTTATTTTGAGATGGAGTCTCGCTCTGTGGCCCAGGCTGGAGTGCAGTGGCCAGATCTCAGCTCACTGCAAGCTCCACCTCCTGGGTTTACGCCATTCTCCTGACTCAGCCTCCCGAGTAGCTGGGACTACAGGCACCCGCCACCTCGCCCGGCTAGTTTTTTGTATTTTTTAGTAGAGACGGGGTTTCACCATGTTAGCCAGGATGGTCTTGATCTCCTGACCTCGTGATCCGCCCGTCTCGGCCTCCCAAAGTGCTGGGATTACAGGCTTGAGCCACCGTGCCCGGCCTCATGTAATTTATTGATTACTGTACTGAAAGTGAAAAACAGAAGGATTGTAGGGGTACTCAAAGTACAATTTCTACTGAATCTGATACCAGTGGGCTGGGGGAGGTCCTCAAACACTGGTGGGACCAGTTGAGGAACTCCAGTCAATGTCCAGGCTCTTAACACTGGAGAATGACTTCAAGACTGGGTTAGAAAATAGTGAAAGTAGAGATTTATGGCAAAGGGAAAAGTACACACTCAAGAAAAGGGAGTGCAGGTGTACTCAAGAGAGTCATGCACAAGGGAGTTTGGGACTGTTGCCTTTATGAGTTTCTTTAACCAAGGGGTGGAATATTCATGAAGATTCCTGGAAAAAGGTAGAGATTTCTTGGAACTGTGGTGCCACCCATTTGTACAACAAATATGGAGATTCTCAGAACTGTCATGACACGGATGGGTATATGATTTAGAATGTTAATGAACATATAAAGAGGTCCTATGTGAAACCTAGGTCAAATCCAGCACCATGGGGTCCAGAAGGTTTTAGCTAGCTTGATCTACAGCCTGGGTTTTCAGAGTCTTATCAGCTCATAGCTGCTGCAGCTATTTCAACAGTTTCTTTTTGCTAGTCATGTGAAACTGCTGCCTGGAATGTTCTATTCTCCTGCGACTTCCCTGTATTATTCCTGTTTCAAATGATAGTGTGCATATTGCTTTCTCACCATCATAAAGTAGAAAAATTGTAAGTTGAACCATCATAAGTTGGGAATCATCTGTATGTTTCTATTTAAGCTGCCCAGGGTGGTACTTTGTTATGGTAGCCTGAGCTGACTCGTAGGCCTTCCTAGGTCTTTCCACAGGCATTTAGGAATCATCTGGCTCTCCTCCTTTCCCTGACTTCTGCCGAGTTCCCACAACACTTCATTACTATCTCAGTTGTTGAAATTGCCATGTTATATCTTATTTATTTATGTGTGACTATAAATTGCTTTAGGTTGTACTCATATCTTGGTGTAGAATAGTTTGTCAACAAACGCTTGTTTGGTTGAACTCAAAATATAAAATCTAAGAACAAATATTATGTCCTTCAAGATTGTCTCATAATTTCATTATGAAATTCTTTCTTGAAGCAGACTCACCTTCATATCCAACATATATTTGTATTAGTCCATTCTGACACTGCTATAAAGAACTACCTGAGACTGAGTAATTTATACAGAAAAGAAGTTTAATTGACTCACAGTTCCACAGACTGTACTGGAGGCATGGCTAGGGAGGCCTCAGGGAACTTACAGTCATGGATGAAGGGCAAAGGGGAAGCAAACACATCTTCACATGGTGGCAGGAGAGAGAGAAGGAGAGAGAGAGAGAGGGAGAGAGAGAGAACAGGGAAGTGCTATACACTTTTAAACAACCACATCTCATGAGGACTCACTCACTATCATGAGAACAGCAAGGGAGAAATTCGCCCCCCTGATCCAATTACCTCTTACCAGATGCCTCCCCCAATGTTGGGAATTATAATTCAACATAAGCCAAACCATATCATTGCACCCCTGACCCTTCCATAATCACATATCCTTTTCACATTTCAAAACACAATCTTGCATTCGCAACGGTGCCCCAAAGTCTTAACTCATTCCAACATTAACTCAAAAGTCCAAGTCCAAAGTCTCATATGAGACAAAGCAGGTTCCTTCTGTCCCTTCAGTTCCCTTTTGAGCCTGTAGAATAAAAAAAAAACAAGCCAGTTACTTCCAAGATACAATGGGGATTCAGGCATTGGGTAAATTCCCCCTTTCCAAATGGGAGAAATTGGCCCAAACAAAGGGGCCCATATAAGCCCCAAAACTTGCAGGGCAGTCATTAAATCTTAAAGCTCCAAAATAATCTTTTTTTGACTCCATGTCTCATATCCAGGCCACACAGATGCAAGGTGTGGACTCCTGAGGTTTTGGGCAGCTCTGTCCCTATGACTCTGCAGGGTACAGCCCCTGTGGCTGCTTTCACAGATTGACATTTAGTACCTGTGGATTTTTCAGGTGCACAGTGCAAGATGTCAACGGAGCTACCATTCTGGGGTCTGGATAATGGTGGCCCTCTTCTTACAGCTCCAGTAGGCAGTGCCCCAGTGGGAACTCTGTGGCAACTCCAACCCCATATTTCCCCTCCCAGTTGTCCTAGTCAAGGTTCTTTATGAGGGCTCTACCCCTGCAGCAGACTTCTGCCTGGACATCCAGGCATTTCCATACATCCTCTGAAACCTAGGCAGAGGCTCTCAAACCTCAACTCTTGTCCCCTGCACACCTGCAGACCCAACACCACTTGTAAGCTGCCAAGGGTTGGTGCTTTCACCCTCTGAAGCAATGGCCCAAACTGTACCTTGGCCCCTTTTAGCCACAACTGGAGCTGGAGTGGCTCCATAGAACAGAGCACCATGTTCTAAGGCTGCACAGAGCAATGGGGCCCTGGGCCTGGCCCACAAAACATTTTGTCCATCCTCAGCCTCCAGGCCTGTGATGGGAAGGGCTGCCACAAAGTTCTTTTAAATATGTCTGAAAGGTCTCTGGAGGCATTTTCCCCATTGTCTTGGCTATTAACATTTGGTTCTCTTTACTTATGCAAATTTCTGCAGACTTGAATTCTTCCCCCAGAAAATCGGTTTTTCTTTTCAAACCATATGGTCAGGCTGCAAAATTTTCAAACTTTTACACTGTGCTTCCCTTTTAAATATAAGTTACCGTTTTAGATAATCTCTTTGCTCATGCATATAAGTGTATGCTGTTATAAGGAGCCAGGTTACCTCTTGAATGCTTTGCTGCTTAGAAATTTCTTCCACCAGATACCCTAAATCATTTCTCTCAAGCTCAAAGTTCTACAGATTCCTAGAGTGGGAGCACAATGGAATGCCAGTCTCTTTGCTAAAGCATAGCAACAGTGACCTTTGCTCTAGTTTCCAATAAGTTCCTCATCTTCATTGGAGACCACCTCAGCCTGGGACTTCACTGTTCATATCACTATCATCATTTTGGTCACAACCATTCAACAAGTCTCTAGGAAGTTCCACACTTTCTCTCATCTCCCTGTCTTCTTCTGATCCCTTCAAACTGTTTCAACTTCTGCCCATTAAGCAGTTCCAAGTTGCTTTCACATTTTCAGGTATCTTTATAGCAATGCCTCACTTCTCTGGTACCAATTTTCTGTATTAGTACATTCTCACTCTGCTATAAAAAACTACCTGAGACTGGCAAATGTATAAAGAAAAGTGGTTTAATTATCTCACAGTTCCACAGGCTGTATTAGAGGCATAGTTGGGGAGGCCTCAAGGAACTTTCAATCATGGAGGAAGGGCAAAGGGGAAGCAAGCACATCTTCACATGGTGGCAGGAGAGAGAGAGAGTGAAGGGGAATGTGTCAGACATATTTACACCATCAGATCTCATGAGAACTCACTCACTATTATGAGAACAGCAAGGGGAAAAACTGCACCCATGATCCAATCACCTCCTACCTGGTCCCTCCCCCAACACTGAGCATTACAATTCAACATGAGATTTGGGTAGGGACACAGAGCCAAACCATATCAATATTTTTTTTAATTATTATTTTAGAGACAGGATCTCTGTGCAGTGCAGTGGTGCAATTATAACTGACTGCATCTTCAAACTCTTGGGCTCAAGTGATCCTCCTGCCTCGGTCTCCTGAGTAGCTAGGACTGCAGGCATGCACAAACGTGCCCTGCTAATCTTGGCCTCCCATGCTTAATCCTCCTGGTGGTAGCAATCAGGAGAATGCATGCATCTGGCCAAATCCCACCAATTCAACATGCTATGAGGATTAAGGGTCTAGTTAAATTTTGGGGGGGTCAATCGCAAATAGCCAGAGGTTTCTGGATCATGCTACTTGTTAGTCATAGCAACAAATGACATGAGCAGTGCCTATATATAAATTTATCATTCTAGGTTTACAGGAATAGCAAATGCTCTTCACACTCACACTATCAAAATTAGTTATTTGAACACACTGAACACAGTCCCTGCAAAGCCATCTCTGCCTCTATTCTTTTTCCACAGGTTCCCTTTTCCTCTTGGTCCTCTGCAAGCTGACTCTGCCCTGAGGACTGTCCCCACTGGAGGTGGCGTCCTCCCTGCTGGCCACCCACCTGGATGTGGTAGCTGTGTCCTTTGCTCCTCATTGCTGCTTCCAGATCATTCCCTCTCCTTCCTCTCTAAAACCTGCTGAGTATCTTATCAGCAATGCCAATACCTGCCCTTTTCTTGCTACAGCTGTCTCCAGACCTTGGGTGAATCTCTCTCATTCCTGGCACACGCTCGCACTCTCCACTACCACTACTGTCTTGATTCCTGTGGTTCCAGCGTTCACATCAATGGTCTGGCCTCAACTCCGACATCCTTTCCTCCTGTGATCTTCCACCTAGACTCAGAGACTGAACAAACTCCTCAATGTCATGTCCTGCCCAGCACCCTCAACCTCATGTCCTGCCGGACATCTCCCACATTTTCATATCTCCCTCGTTTTCACAACTTTCACATTTTCACTTCCCTCAGCTATTCATAGCCACACTCAGGTCCTTAGCAAAGATTTCTCATCCAGCTTGGTGTCCTTGGGTTAGGATCTAATTACTCCATACCTGACTTAGCTCATTGGGGCTGCTATATCACAATACCATAGACTGGGTGCCTTATAAACAACAAACATTTATTTCTCACAGTTCTAGAAGCTGGAAGTCCAAGATCAAGGGGCTGGCTGGAAGTTCAAGATCAAAGATTCCCTGACTGGTGAGGTCCGGCTTCCTGATTCATAGTCAGTGCCTCTGGCTGTTTCTTCACTTGCTGGAAGGGGCAAGGGAGCTCTCTTGGGGTCCCTTTTACAAGGGCACTAACCTCATTTTTGCAGGTTCCACACTCATGACCTCATTTAATCTTATTACTTCTCAAAGCCTCCTGAAACCATGACATTAGGCAGTAGGGTTTCAACATATGAATATGGGAAAGAGACATTCAGTCTGTGACATTCCACCTTTGGCCCCAGCAAATGCATGTCCTTCTCACCTGCAAAATATATTCATTCCATCCCAACAGCCACCAAAGTCTTAACTGGTTCCAACAGCAACTCTAAAATCAAAAGTTTGGATCTCGTCTAAATATCGTCTACATTAGCTATGGATGAGACTCAAGGTAAACTCCCCTTCAGCTGTGAACTGTGAAACCAGACAAGTTATGTGCGTCCAAAGTACAATGGTGGAACAGGCATAGGACAGATGTTCCCCTAAATGGTGCCCCTCTCTCCTTCATCATTCTCACCTGGCAAAACCCCACTCCAGCCAGCCTGCTCTCACCCTGACGATGCCTGGCCCTGGGTGGGGAAGCACACATCCCGATAGCTGGTCTCACTGAGGTGGCAATCAGGACCCTCAGTGCTGCCTGTAATCCTGTTACGTATGGTTCCTCATTTCTGGTCAGTGACTGCTTTCTAGTTCACTGAGGAAACAAGCATGGGAAGAGAACTGCAAGTGCTCCATCCCAACACAGACATCCCTCTGGCTCTGTGCGTGCCTCCCTGCCTTCCCCAAGTTACTCTTCTGGAACCTTCTGAGCTCCCACCCAGGGCCAACTTTACACATGGCAGGGTCCAAGCCCCTCAGCCCCTTCCCTCAGGCCATCCCAGCATTGTTCTCCTGAAATCCGCCCCTCTTTTTTCCATGTCATCTATTTCCTCCTCATCTCTTCCCCCATATCAAAAAAAATCCGTCTCAGCTGCTGCTCCAATATCTTTGCTCTTTGTTACAGAAAAATGTCACAGAATAATTCCCCTCTTGACTTTCTAGTCAGGCGTGAGCCCCACTCCTCACTCTGCTGCTGGCCCTTTTCACCATGACCAGTCACACTCATGTCGCTGAAGCCAATGGCCAGTCCAAAGCCTCACCTTTGACCTGTCAGGGGACTGGACAGTTGAGACCCTCTCCTTTTAGAGACACTTCCTTCAAAGGGCCTCCAGATCCCCCCTCCTCACTCAGAGTCCTGGGTTCTAACACCCACAGAATGTTCTGGATCCATGATTTCCAAAGCTGTTTAGGACACTTTCACATGTCACCAGGCTTTTTAGTACATCCTCCCCATCAAGTCCAACTCTGAATTGGCAAATTTAGCTGTCAAGTGGTGCTTAACAATGTGTGGGTTCATGGGTGCCATGTTCCCCAGGGAATATCTGATGGCTGCCATCGTCCTGGAATGACCTCTTAGCCGGATACCATATTCATGGGTTGCTCGTCCTTTCCCACAGAGTCTATGGATTTTGCTCCATTGACTGTTGACTCTGCAAGTAGTTGCAGAGAAGTCCAAAGCATGACCAATTTTACCCTTTGCAGAATATGTGGTTTCTTTTCCTGGGTGCCTGAAAAAATTCTCTTCTTATATTTTGAAGTACAGTAGTATATCTAGGGTATTTCTCATTGCTGCACAATGTATATATTACTGTTTTTCATGGAACATGAAATATTTTTTGACCTGCAGATTTGAAGTTTCCTCCCTCTTTTGTTTCGTTTTGTTTTTGAGACAAGGTCTCATTCTGCCACCCAGGCGGGAGTGCAGTGGCGCAATCTTGGCTCACTGCAACTGCCGCCTCTCAGACTCAAGCGATCCTCCCACCTCAGCCTCCTGAGTAACTGGGACCACAGGCGCATGCCACCACACCTGGCTAATTTTTTTGTGTTTTTGATAGAGATGGGGTTTCACCATGTTGCTCAGGCTAGTCTCAAACTCCTGAGCTCAAGTGATCCACCTGTCACAGCCTCCCAACTTGTTGTGATTACAGGGGTGAACTACTATGCCCAGCCAGCCTCCCTCTTTAAGGATTTTTTTTTCTTTTTGTAGTATAACTTTGATTTAATTTTCTGTTACATTTCTTTTGGAGTCTTTTCTTCAGAGACAGTTTTTCTTTTGTTGGATTGTCTCTGTCTCTCTTTCATAATTATCAGCTTCTTTCTAATTGCTTCAATTCCTTTTAAAAATGTGCATTCAATGTCATTATTTTCTCTCTTTTTTTAATTTAATTTTTTTTTTTTATTATACTTTAAGTTCTAGGGTACATGTGCATAACGTGCAGGATTGTTACATATGTATACTTGTGCCATGTTGGTGTGCTGCACCCATCAACTCGTCAGCAACCATCAATTCATCATTTATATCAGGTATAACTCCCAATGCAATCCCTCCCCCCTCTCCCCTCCCCATGATAGGCCCCGGTGTGTGATGTGCCCCTTCCCGAGTCCAAGGGATCTCATTGT
>NW_016806411.1:1358815-1402821 GCF_001698545.2 Rhinopithecus bieti
GCCCCACTCCACCTACTATTTTTCCATTATTTTCTCTTTATCAGTAATTCCATTTTCAATGATATCGACTCTGTTCCTGTTATAATTTAAGTTAGTTCTGCAATAACACTGCTTTCATCCTTTATCTGTTTCCTTATGTTTGAATTTCCCTATTTCATTTTTTTTTTTTTTGAGATGGAGTTTTGCTCTGTCCCCCAGGCTGGAATGCAGTGGTGCAATCTTGGCTCACTGCAAGCTCTGCCTCCAGAGTTCATGCCATTCTCCTGCCTCAGCCTCCCAAGTAGCTGGGACTACAGGCACCTGCCACCACACCTGGCTGATTTTTTGTATTTTTAGTAGAGATGGGGTTTCACTGTGTTAGCCAGGATGACCTCGATCTCCTGACCTCATGATCCACCAGCCTTGGCCTCCCAAAATGCTGGGATTACAGGCGTGAGCCACCTGGCCAGCTGTTTCATGTTTTTAAAATCATTCATCATCTCTTTGAGTTTTGATTGTTATATATGTTTTTCATCATAATTTTTTAGAGCACAAACTAGTTGGAATTGTGGAATTTTCTTCTGTCCTTGAGTTATGTTTTCTTCCGTTGGGTTCTCTGGGTGTCTTTTGAATTACTTTTCCTTATTTGTATATTTGCACTCTATTGTTGTGAATGACTACATTGTTGCCATGTGGTTTTTTCATTTCATTTTATTCATGTTCGAAAGGTTCTGGCTTGAAATTCTACTTGTTCTTGTAAGATGTGTGTACCTTCTTTGCTGTCTGGATTCTGATTTGTTTCTCTCCTCCTTTGCCTGTTATGCTATAGTTTAAGGTCAGGGTAGACCATGTTCTTACCACCTTTCTAGAGTTTGTACAGTGCTAGGGTTTATTCTGCCCAGTTTGGTTTTGGTGTATGCTTTAATCCTGAGTGGGAATCAGGGAGGCCTTAAATTGTGGCACTATTACTTTACCCAGCAGCTATTGCTAACAGTCCTCAAATGCAAGGGAAAAAGACAAGGAAACTACGTATTCTTCTTCCTCCAGATTTAAAAAATTCAGAGTTTTTTTTTTTTTTACAGGATTGGGCACAATCTGTAGAGTTTATTCAGCACTCTCTCAGTTATCACTTCCCTTTTTGCTCTCTGTATAGCTCTTTGCACACTTCTCTCGCTCTCGCAGCTCTCTTGCTACCACCACTACCATAATCAAGATACTCTACTGGTATCACTTCACCACAGATTCCTCAATTTTACATTTTATAGCCCACGCCATCCTACTGATCCCTGATCCTGCAACCAACTAAATTCAGCTTCTCCCCTCGCTCTCTCGCATCGCGCTCACAATCACCTGCAAAATGTCCAAAACTGCCAATGCCTGGATTGTACCCCAAACCAATTAAATGGGAATGTGTGAAGGTGGGAATCAGACTAGTACATTTTACAGTTCTCCAGCTGGTTCTAATGTGCAGCAAAGCTTGAGAGCTACTGCCCTAGGTCTTTGCATGATTCCTTAAAGGAAAACACCTAAATCGAAAAACCGTTTTTCTATATGCATGACATTGCTGACACAAAATGTGTGTGTGTGTGTGTGTGTGTGTGTGTGTGTGTGTGTGGAGGTGGTTCCCATATCAATTAATTATCCAACTCTCTGGACACCAACCAATTCACACTAACTACCTAGAGTTAGTGCAGACCCCAGAAGTTAGGGACTCAGCCACACAAATATAGCCCCCACTTCAGATATCAAGTCCCAGGTTGTCACTGGTACTTCTGACCAACTGGCTGTAAATCAGGGGTTCCCATGACCCTCTCCGCAGGTTTGATAATTTGCTTCCATGGCTTGCAAAAGTCAGAGAAACATTTACTTATATTTACTGATTTAGTATAAAGGATATTACAAAGGATACAGATGAACAACCAGATTAAAAGGTACATAAAAGGTTGGAAGGGGCCTGAGTGCAAGAGCTTCTTTCCCCATGGAATTGGGATGTGTCACCCTCCTGACACATGAATGTGCTCACCAACCTGGCAGCTCTTTGAACCCCATAGTTTGGGGATTTTTATGGAGGCCTCATCACATAGGCATGGTTGATTATTAACACAATTTCCAGCATTTCTCTCCTCCAAGGAGGATGGGAGGTGGAGTTTGGAAGTTTCAAGCTTCTAATGATGGCTTGGTCTTTCTGGTGACCAGCCCCCATCCTGAAGCTACCAGAAGCACACCAAGAGTAGCCTCATTAGAACAAAAGACACTCCTGGCCAGGTGTGGTGGCTCACACCTGTAATCCCAACACTTAGGGAGGCCAAGACGGGATCACTTGAGCCCAGGAGTTTGAGACCAGCCTGGCAACATGGTGAAACCTAGACTCTACCAAAAAATATAAAAAATTAGCTGGGTCTGGTAGCATGGGCCTGTAGTCCTAGCCACGTGGGAGGCTGACATAGGAGGATCACCTGAGCCTGGGAGGTCAAGGCTGCAGTGAGCTGTGATTGTGATACCGTGCTCCAGCCTGGGTGACAGAGTGAGGACTTGTCTCAAAAAAGAAAAAAAAAAAAAAAAAAAAAAAAACTCCGTTCACCCAGGAAATTCCAAGGGAATTGGGAACTGTGTCAGAAAACAGTGGCAGAGACCAAGTGTTTATTTCTTAGGTCACATCCCCCCAGTTTTAGTGTATGGCTCCGGGGCCTTAAAATTGTGCACCTAATTTACTTTACCAGCAGTACTTGTAACAGTCCTCAAAATGCAAGGAAAAAAGACAAGAAACCTATGTAGTTCTTCTTTTCTCCCAGATTAAAAATTCAGAGTTTTTTTTTTTTTTTACATTGGCACCAATCTGTAGAGTTATTCAGAACTTCATCATTATACATTCCAATTTTTGTTTGTATAAGCTCTTTGCAATTTTGTCATGGAGCGTTGCATAACCACTTACCACCATCAAGATACTCTACTGTATCATCACCACAGATTCCCTCATTCTTACATTTATAGGGCCCCCCCCCCCACGCCATCACTACCTGACCCTGACTCCTGGCAACCAACTAATCAGCTCTCACCTTGATAATTATGTTTATTTCCATGATAGTTACATAAATGGGAAGGATGGATTCTTTTGAGACTGGCTCTTGTGACTCAGCATAATACTCCTCAGGTCTGTCTACATTTGTGTGTATCAATCATTTGCTCCTTTTTCTTGCTGACTGGTATTCTGTGGTGTAGATTACTACAGTTGGTTTAACCATTCAGTTTCTGAAGAACATGTGACTAATTTCCCGCTCTTGGTTATTATCAGTAAAACTGCTATAAATATTTCTTTACAAGTTCCTGCATGAAAATAAGTCTTCATTTCTCTGGAATCAATGCTCAAGAGTACAATGTCTGAGTCATATGGGACACGAATGTTTAATTTTATAGGTAACCGCCAAACTGTTTCCCAGAGTGCCTGTGCCATTTTTCGTTAACACCAGCAACGTATGAGTGATCCAGTTTCTTCACATCCTTGCTAGCATTTGGTATTATCACTATTTTTCATTTTAGCCACTCTGATAAGTAGGTAGTGAAATCTTACTGTGGCTTGAATTTGGATTTCTCTAATAGCTAATGATGTTGAATATCTTTGCAGCATGAGTTTATTTGCCATCTGTATATCCTCTTTGGTGAAATGTCTGTACATGCCTTTTGCTCATCTTCTAAATGAATTCTTTGCTGTTGTTTTGGTTTACTGTTGAGTTTTGAGGGTTCTTTATGTAGTCTAGATACAAGATCTTTGTCAGATATGTGATTTGCAGACATTTCCTACCAGTGTGTAATTTGTCTTTTCATTCATTTAAAAGGCTGTTTGTTTCATAGAGAAAAAAATTAATTTTTATAAAGTTGACTATATAAATTTTATAGATAATGTTTTTGGTGTTAGTTCTAAGAATCCTTTGCCTTGTTTTAGGTCCCAAAGATTTTCTCCAATGCTCTATAGTTTTACATCTTTTATGTTTAAGTCCATGATGTATTTTGAGTCAATTTTTTGCGTAAAGTATGATGTTTGGGTTGCTGTTTGTTTCTTTCTTCAGTCTTCTTTCTTTTCCTTTCTCTTCCTCCTCCTCTTTCTTCTCCTCTTTTCCTTCTTCTCCACCTCTTCCTTTCTTCTCCCCTCTCCTCTCACTTCTTTCTCCGTCTCCTTCTTGCCTGTGGATGTTGAGTTGCTCCAGCAAAAAAGTTACTCTTTTCTCTATTGAATTGCGTTTGCTCCTTTGTCAATAATTCAGTAGGCATATTTGTGTGGGTCTATTTCTGGGTTCTCTCTGCTGTTCCATTGATCTATGTATCTATCCCTCTGCCAGTACCACACTGTTATGACTATTGCAACTGTGCGGTAAGTCTGAACATTGAGAACAGTGATTCTTTCCACTTTATTTATTCTTATTTTTCAAAATTATTTTGGCTTTTCTAGGGTATCACCCTTTTCATATCAATGCTTAATTAAACTTTTTTATGTCTATAAAGAAGTTTCTGGAATTTTGGTAGAAACTGCATTAAATGTGTGGATCATTTAAGGGATAAATAATATCTTTACTATGCTGATCTTTCAATCCATGAATATGGTGGGTCTGTCCAAGTGTTTAAGTCTTTTATTTCTTTCATCAACACTTTATAATTTTTATCATATGTCTGGCCATCCTGAGCCTGTCATGCTGAGTGGTGACCTGTAGGTGTTCCAGTTGACAGCCTCAACTCAGCTCCCAGCCAACATTCAGCCCCGTGACTGAACTACTCTGGGCGTCCAACTCTGTGGGGTTTTGGATAGCTCCAGCCCCAAGTAAAAAATGCCCAACTGAGCTCTTCCCTAACTCCTGACCTACAGAATGAAGAACATAATAAAATGGTTGTTCTAAACTTCCAAGTGTTGGGCAATTTGTTACACAACTATAATAACTGGAACAAACATAAAACAATTTAGTAGAACACCTTATGCTCATAGGTCTTATGAAGAGTTACAAGATGTATAAACTGAATAGAAACAAAACTAGGCCAGGCATGGTGGCTCACGCCTGTAATCCCAGCACTTTGGGAGGCTGAGGCCGGCAGATCATGAGATCAGGAGATCAAGACCATCCTGGCGAACACAGTGAAACCTCATCTCTACTAAAAATACAAAAAATTAGCCAGGCATGGTGGCGGGTGCCTGTAGTACCAGCTACTTGGGAAGTTGAGGCAGGAGAATCACTTGAATCCTGGAGGCAGAGGTTGCAGCTATAGCTATAGCTGCACAGAATATAGTTATCTCTAGAGACTTGTTTGAGTTGGAACAAACATATCGTCTGGCAAACAATACTAATGTTGGTAATTTAAAGTTTACTCTTAGTTTTGTTTCTTTTTCTTTCTTTTTTTTTTTTTTTTTGAGACAGAGTCTCGCTCTGTCGCCCAGGCTAGAGTGCAGTGGCATGATCTCAGCTCACTACAACCTCAACCTCCGAGGCTCAAGTGATTCACCTGCCTCAGCCTCCTGAGTAACTGGGATTACAGGTGCCTGTCACCCTGCCAGCTAATTTTTGTATTTTTAGTAGAGATGGGGTTTCACCATGTTGACCAGGCTGGTCTCAAACCCCTGACCTAAGTGATCCAACTGCCTCGGGCTCCCCAAGTGCTGGGATTACAAGCATGAGTCACTGTGCCCAGCCTATGGCTGTTTATTTTGAGCCTGCACACCTGAACTATGATGGATCGTGAGACGACTTGATTGTTTATTCATTTTTCTTCCTACTGGAGCCTCACCAATCCTACCGTGATTTTTACTTGGTCTTTTCTTGGCCAGAATGTACCATTTGCACATCTTGTCTGTCTCTGTTCTGTTCTTGCGATAGTTAAAGGAATATTGCATGGTGGCAACTCAATTATCGACACAAACGCCAATGTGACTCTAAAGCCTCTTGATGGCTCCAAGTTATAAAAAGTTGTGTAAATTATTCAAAAGGTGTATGACACACTTTTCTCAAAGACTATCACTTAAATGATAATGTAAATCTCGGGAACTTGGGAATCTTTGAGAATCTCTCCACTCCAGTTCAAAAACTGATGCCTTGGAGTCCCTAGAGAAAAATATGGTTTAAGGTAAACTAGCAGGGAAAGGGGACCTCTAGCCTGGGTTCCTTGACTTATTTTGGGCCATAAACTCCTTTGCAGCTTACCGCAACCCACATACCAAGTCTACATTTTGCATAAGTCGAACTGAAGACATAAGATTGAGAACAGGTAGTTTATTCAGGAGGTGCAGGGAGCACCGGCACAGGTAGGGAAGCAACATGGGGGCACTAAGGTAGCCAAGGGGCGCTGTGAAGCTGGCTTCCTTGGCAGAGGACGTGCTGAATCCTGGGGAGATACCGGGAGAGCTGTGAAACCCTCCCAAGATATGAGGGAGCTGAGCAGTTTACAACAATCCTTGCAAATCATTGGTTGGGGCTCCTAGAGGAGGATGGTTCACAGAGCACACTCTTCCACTTGGAAGGTGAAGCTGGAACGTGAGGTCCAGGAGTGCGGAGGAGGCATTGTAGTGGCCTCTGCAGGTCCCCTTCTCAGAATGATGCTTAAAACAAAACACAAAGAATTATAGGAGAATCCATTTTATTGAAAATCGTCATTAAAGTATAAAAACCCATCTGCGATGTCATAATGCAGGTGCTTCTTTGTTAACGCATGAACAAGCCCTCACAGTGGTCTGATGATGACCATTAATTATGAAATAGTCATGAGTGTGGACACTAATTCAAGGCAAAATGAAAACAACGGAGCTTTCTTCTATTGACAGGGTCACAAAGGTGGTGCTGATACCACTGTGGTTTGTCACCCACATTTGAAGTGGAAGGAAGTGGTAAATTGTTGTTAGAAATTAGTGAAAATAAAGATGCAATTTTTTTCCCCCAATCCAAGTTCTCGGGGCTCAGAATTCTGCCCACACACCTCAGGATGAAAACCTCTGGCCCACACAGAAGCAACCAGGTTATACACATGCAAGCATACGAGTGAAAGACATGGGGCACCCGTGGCAGTGTCTCCCCACACTTCCTTAGCTGGGAGCGCCACCCTGTACAGGTGCACCCTCCTCGGTTTCCTCAAAGACTAAGTTTCCTCCTGAGGCCCTACTGGTGCCCATACCACCTAACCGATCCAGAGCAGAGTCATCTCTATTTCCCACATGTCTCCAGCATTGATTAAACAAGCGGACACCAGGGTCTAAATAGTACAGACTGCACTGCATGTCCAGTAGAGAAGAAACAGCTGACCCAGCTGAAACTCTGATCGACTGGAAACAGCTGGTTGGAACAGTATGAAAAGTGCCAGGTAACTGGGTTGACTTCACACGCACAGATGCACACATAATCAAGAATTCCAGAACGGTGGGAAATGCCCCCTTTTGGGGAAGCAGCAAATATGCATGCAGGCCCTGGGCAGAGGGAAGGTCTAGAAAAACAGCCAGGGGAGGGAGGTGGCTGCTGGGGCACTGGGGGACTAGCCCGGCCATGCCTGGCTGTGTGGACAGGGCCCTGCCTAGGGATATACCAGGTGATTCCAAGACATGAGACATGCTTCTGAAGGCCAAGCTGTTCTCTGTTGGGAGGAGGAGCACCTCAGCAAGGCCAGGAGTGGCCTCAAATCAGTCCCCAGAATGAGTAGGTTTTCATAGCAACAGGGAGGTATTCAGGTAAGTTCAGGATAATGCACTGATTGTTTTTTTTGGCCTGAGTTCACTGCATTTCTAGCAAAATCTACACAGGGATGTGAAGTGAAAATAATAGAAAACAGATTGAAAATCGAGCAGAAATGAGGTGGAGTGGGGGGCAGAAGTCAGAGTTCAAGCATTGTTTTTGGAAAGAAAATAAAGAGCTTATTTCTAGGTTCTGATTTTCATAAGCCTGAACTATGCAACTGGACAAATATGTATGGCTCTCCTCCAGCACTGCGGAACCTGTCATGGGTGGCCATGGAGGAATGTCCCTGCATACCGGTCTGTCAACTTCACATTACCCTGCAATTCACCTTGGCGCTGGGAACTGGGGGACCTCCATATTTCTACACCTGTGGAGTAGCCTAGACTGGCTGCTTCTCTGGCTTTGGCTGTTCACATTCTACCACCATCTCTGTGCCTGGAGAACAGGAGGCTGCCTCAGTCTGTGCTCAGAGCTGGGGAGACCATTAGGTCTGGGGCAGGAGACAGTCGGCGGAGTCTGGAGGCCTGGCGGAGGGCCTAGTGGGCCAGCAGGACGGAAGGCGTGATGCGCTCTCCTTTCCAGCGGCGCATCCGGCCGTCGCAGGCTGCTCGCAGCCCTGACAGTATTTTTGTATCTGGACCACCACTTGCTTCCCTCCTCTGTGATGTATGCAGCTGTGTAAACCTGGACACCTGGGAATTCAACTGCCCTGACTCTGGCCGTATGGGGAGAAGCACCACATGACGCATTCTTTTAAGACAGGTCCCAGGAGCTGTTTCATAATGACCCAAGAAGCCACCTGTGAGCATTTCTGTGAGCCTGTTCCAACTCCTTTCTTCTGGCCATCTGCTGATTGAATTGCACTGTCCATTCTAAGACACATCATTTTTTTACAGTCTAACACTTCTGACTCCCGGATACCACCACCAGCCAGGTGGTAAACTGTAGTATTGTTGTAGGAACAATGACTCTGTCGTTTGTGTTGGTGGTGACACCCAGTAGGTGAAGTTTAACTGAAATTTGGTTGTCTCTAATTTTTACTGAAAAAATCACGTGATGCTGCAACATTGAAGGAAAAGTCATTTCAGGCACACACATTGCCTGGGGTATATACTACCCAGTCAGGAATTAAAGGTAGAGAGCACAGTGGTTTTGTTTGTTTGTTTGTTTGTTTGATTTTTTGGGATGAAGTCTCCCTCTGTCGCCCAGACTGGAGTACAGTGGCACAATCTCAGCTCACTGCAACCTCCGCCTACCTGATTCAAGCGATTCTCCTGCCTCAGCTTCCCGAGTAGCTGGGATTACAGGCGCCCGCCACCACACCCGGCTAATCTTTTGTGTTTTTAGTAGAGACGGGATTTCACTATGTTGGCCAGGCTGGTCTCGATCTCCTGACCTCGTGATCCGCCTGCCTCAGCCTCCCAAAGTGCTGGGATTATAGGTGTGAATCATCACACCTGGCCAAGAGCACAGTTCTTATGCTTGACCCTGGTGCCGTACTCAGCTGTGGAAATTCCTTCTGTCAGAAACTTCCAGATGATTTCCAGCAACAGGAACTCAGATAAACAAAGAACAAGACTGTGAACTCAACTGAAAATGAACAATGCGTAAAACCATGGTGTTCTTCAGTACGGTATTTCAAAATATTATTCTGTCAGTCCCAGTGGTGGCAAAGAGGCCCAGGACTTGAGTAGGTTACGAACAGCATCACTTAACTCCAGGCAACAGGCCAAGCCACAGCAGCCAGGACCTTTAGCTAAGTCTGTACCTGCAGAATGCTTAGAGTCAAACTTCCACAAGAATGGGAGGCCAGTGAGGGAAGGAATATTTGTCAACTTTTTTCCACTACTGTAATTGCCAGTGCCTGGCACATAGAAAGTACAATATTTGTTGAGTAAGCAAAGGTCTGATAATGAAGAAGAAAACCTGTGTCTGGAGAAATATATGCTTTTATCAGTCTATTGCAAATCACTTATTTTTGGCTAGCCATCATCCTTCCCTACTTTTAACTTTTTAAATTTTTTTCTGATAACAGCACTTTCCTCCTTGCCTTGGGGCCTTGTTCTATATCATTTCACGGAGATTTTGGTGGGGCTGCCCAGCCCAGGAATGGGGGCTGGGTCTCAATATGCCAACCAGACACTATCTTGGGAAAAGGAAAGTCATGGGAAGGCACACAGGGAGGCTGTCATCTGAGATCAGCCACAGGGTCGCTCATTGTGCAGGACTCACTGCCTGCAGTGCCCAGGCTCCTGCCCTGCATCCTGTCCACCCAACCAACGGAGGCTGCGTGTGCATCTCTGTTGGTTGTATGAGATAACCGGTGTTCTTAGGATAAGCCCCAAATTTTGTCATGTTTAAATTAATCAGAGTTGATTTCCACCACCCCACTCCCCCATCCAAAAATCCTAAATGAAAAAAGTGAGATAGAAAAGAGTGTCTATTTAAAGTGAGTGCTTCTTTTTTCTAAACAACTGTTATTACAGTGATGCCATGTTCTGCATTTCAGAGCGAGGAAACATATTGGTAGACACACATTAAGCTCTCAGCTCTTGACTACGTTTTGAGATGCGTTCAGTAGGCTCCTGCCTCCGCCCTCTCTCCCGTAGACCTGTCCTCCAGCCTGCTGCCTGGAGGGTGGCTCTGAGGTGAGTGTCTGAGTATCTCACTCCAGCGAGAATCCCAGCCCGGGGTCCCTGAGGCGAGTAAGAGTGCTCTTATCCTCATATGGCAGAAGGTCCACAGAGGGGCTCCTGGGCTCCATGGACCCTCAGAATTGTAGATACAATTGTATCTGTGTGCACTATTGCAGCAGATGTGGCCAGAGCTTTGTCAGATTCTCAAAGAGGCTTATTACTCAGCCCTGAAAACGGAGGCCTGCTGCCTAGAGAAAAGAATCCATGCTCCTGCACACCTCAGCCCAGCCACACTTTTGGACCTTTTGCTGCCTCACTTTTCCCCTTGTGTTCGATAAAAGGAGCATCTCCAAAGCACTTGCAACTGTTTCCATATGCGGGGGTGTTTGATGGTTTTATGTCCTTGTACGTGCTGTACCTTCTGAAATGTTCTCTCCATACAACCTCTCTGCCCCTTGTCAGTGTCCTCTTCATCCGTCCGCACCCCCTGGGAGCATGACTCCCACAGTAGATCCTTGATTACCCCCTGCAGAGAATTGGCTTCTCACCATGACGGCTTTATTCCAACCCACCTAGATCTGTTCCGGCCTAAAGGTCACGTTTGTGCTGCTGATTCATGCAAATCTAGTTCCTTCCCAGGGGACTGTGGTTTTTCTCCCGTGTTCCAGCACACTGCTGGGCCCATAACAGGTCTAAACAAACAAGGGTAGGATAAATGCATCTTCCCAATTAATAAATAACTGATTTAGTTATGAACTATTAATTTTAATAGTAAAAAGGTGCTTTCTTTCTCTGGAATTCTCAGATTATTTTGTTTTGACTTCCCCACCAGTGTTTACCATAGCTTGCCTCGTGTGATAGTTTTTTGTGTGCAATGCTTGCCTGTCTCTGTAAATGGAGGTTATTTGAGGGTCAGCCTGTCTGTGCTTGGTTCAGCTTCAAAGGCCAGTGCTCAAGCTGGTGCATCAGATCGGCTCAGCACATACTTAGGGAACAGTCTTTGAATGGAACATTGTATTATACCCCGAACAGATTTTCTTTTTTTTTTTCTTTTTTTTTTTTTTGAGACAGAGTCTCGCTCTGTCTCCCAGGCTGGAGTGCAGTGGCACGATCTCGGCTCACTGCAAGCTCCGCCTGCCAGGTTTATGCCATTCTCCTGCCTCAGCCTCCCGAGTAGGTGGGACTATAGGCGCCCGCCGCCTCGCCTGGCTAGTTTTTTGTGTTTTTCAGTAGAGACGGGGTTTCACCGTGTTAGCCAGGATGGTCTCGATCTCCTGACCTCGTGATCTGCCCGTCTCAGCCTCCCAAAGTGCTGGGATTACAGGCTTGAGCCACCGCACCCTGCCTTTTTTTTTTTTTTTGAGACAGAGTCTCTCTCTGTCACTAAGGCTGGGGTGCAACGGCATGATCTCCGCTCACTGTAACCTCCGCCTCCCGAGTTCAAGAGATTCTTGTGCCTCAGCCTATCAAGTAGCTGGGATTACAGGCGTCTGCCACCACACCCGGCTAATTTTTGTATTTTAGTAGAGACGGGGTTTCACCATGTTGGCCAGGCTGGTCTCGAACTCCTGACTTCAGGTGATCCACTCGCCTTGGCCTCCCAAAGTGCTGGGATTACAGGCGTGAGTCACCGCGCCCAGCCCCTGAACACATTTTCAATGGGTTTGAAGATGTACAGGTTCCCCTCACATGTGGCCATTGGACATTTCTTTTTTTTGAGGTGTAAGATCAAGTTGCTCTTAAGTTTCCTGTGTTATTTGACCCAAGACACTCCCCTCTGCCCCTCTTAGCATGCCCTCACAGCAAGACAGAAGTGAAGATGTGCTGCAGACTATGTGATACAGGGTTTTGTCCTAAGCAGTCATAAGCAGGCAAGTCGAAAGGTTCATTCCTGCGATTAGAACCTTGGTTTCAGACTCTGTCTGCAGTTGTCTGCAAGGCAGAATGCCCTTTCCTGGAGGTGCTCACAAGCACACACTGAGTAACCAAAACTAAAAGCAGCCGGCCTCTGGGGAGCCCAGGATATTCTTGAAGGGAGAGAATGCAGGTGTATTTCCATTATTTCTGCACTCTTGGGAGCAAGGTTCTGGTAACAGCTGGCAAATTATCCAGGCTGGGCAGGCAACAGGTCACTGCTAAGTATATGGGCTGCTGATGGAGTTTCCATGGTGAATTGTAACTGATGCCTGGTTTTCAAAAGGAGAAAATGAATTCTGATTTTTCTTTAACATTTGCTAGCATACTCTACATCTCCCTATTTAGCTTAGCATTTTTATGGTACTTTTGGTAGCCAGCTTCTAAGATGGCCCCCAATGACCCCATGTCCTGGTTTTTACACCCTTGTAGAGTCCCCTCCAGCATGGGGCCAGGGTGGGTCTATGTGATCATTAGTATACAATGTAGTGAGGAGATATCATTATGAGATTAGGCAATACGAGAAACTATGACTTCTGTCTTGGTGCTGGCTCTCTCTCTCTCTCTCTCTCTCTCTCAAATCACTTGCTCTGGGGGAAGCCAACTATTATTTTGTGAGTAGCCCTATGGGTTGGTCTATGCAGGAAGGAACTGAAGTCTCTGGCCAACAGTCAGTGAGGAGCTGACATCTGATGATAACACATGAATGAGTTTAGAAGTAGATCCTCCAGCCCCAGTGAAGCCTTCAGATGAGACCACAGCCCTGATGACAGTTTGACTGCAGCCATACAACAGAATCCAGAGCCAGAAGCCCCAAGTCAGCCACCACTGGATTCCTGACTGTGTAGGTCTCAGGACAATTTGCTATGTAGTCACTGTATTAGTTCATTTTGTACTGCTGTAAAGGAATATCTGAGACGAGGTAATTTATAAAGAAAAGAGATTTATTTAGCTCATGATTCTGCAGGCTGTCCAAAATGCATGGCGCTGGCGTCTGTTCAGCTTTTGGTGAAACCTCAGAAAGTTTTACTCATGGTGCCAAGCAAAGGGAGCTGGTGTGTCACATGGTGAGAGAGAGAGTAAGAGAGGAGGAGGCTTGCCACACCCTTTTAAACTACAAATTATTGAGTGAACTAACAGATGGAGAACTTGCTTATTACCATGGGGATAGCACCAAGCCATTCATGAGGGATCCACTCTCATGACCTAAACACCTCCACTAGACCCACCTCCAACATTGGGAATTACGTTTCAACATGAGATTTCGAGGGGACAAATATCCAAACTATATCAGTCATATTTCATAAATATGGTCTTTATGGAATAGTAGAGGTTTGCATAATTATTTGCATGTATGAGAATGTGAGATTAATCTCACCACTATGAGATTATTTTATGACCATTTTCACAGAGTAAAAAGTAGGTTCAAGGAGATTGACTTGACCAAGTCCGTGATCCAAGAGACAGCTGCCATTAGAAATTAGAGCTTCTGGCCGGTGGCCGGGGCGCGCCAGTGGGCTCAAGCACTGTAATCGCCAGCACTTTGGAGGCGAGATGGGGCCGGATCACGAGTCATGTGCTCGCGGGAGATCAAGACCATCCGGCTAAGCCACAGTGAAACGCCGCGTCTCTACTAAAAAATACCAAAAAAAACTAGCCGGGCGTGGTGGGCGGTGCCCGGCCCTGTAGTCCCGGCTACTTCCAGGAGGCTGAGGCAAGGAGAATGGCGTAAACGGCGGGAGGGCAGAGCTTGCAGTGAGCTGAGATCCGGCACTGCACTCCCAGCCTGGGCGACAGGCAAGACATACCGTCTCAAAAAAAAAAAAAAAAAAAAAAAAAAGAAATTAGAGCTTCAAAGTTTTAGCACCTATGGAATCTTTTCTGTGGGTGAACTTCTGTTTGTTTTGTTTGAAATGAATGAGAAGAAAAGTCTTTCTTAAAATCTCGTGGCAATTCAGGAGTATGTAGCTGACAGCTATTGCTCATTAAACTATATTCCAACAAATCCTTACAAGCCACGAGTGAGGATGAGCAGAGAGCAAATATCTGCTAAAAACTGTGATGATGAGACAAAGGACAGCGAAGCCCCTGTGACTACAGTGGACAGACAGATTGTATACATAAGCGCCCTGATGCTGATTGTGGGATCTTGCATTAGTTCAAATGTTCACTCGTCAAGTGCTGTAATTTGTTCATTTTGATGAACCATAAGGGATTCAAGTTACTGCTGTGATTTTCCTGTGACGAAAAGATCTGCAGTTACAACTACACACAAAGGTCATGGAGTGTTTCTGTTATGGTCGTTCACACTCACAGATTTATAACGAGACATGAAAACTTTCTTCCAGCTGAAACCCATAAAAGACAGTCTTAGCCTGGGAATGAAATTTAAAACAAAATAAAATAGCTGAGGACCCATCTCTCTCCCTCACCCATGAGGACTATATAGTCTCAGAGAGACTTGTTCTCTGATTTGAATTATGTGACATATATAAAGGTGATTTTTAGTGTACAGAAAATATGGACCATTGGCCAAAATGAGTGTTTTCTCTTTCATTTTATTCAACATTTTCACAGTACTGAAGTTGAAATGAGCCTGAAAGGTGACAGGTGGTCATAGGAAGAGGTGGCACTGTCATTTGATGTTAAAAAAAGACAATATAGCAGGTCAGCACAACACCTGCAGCTGCCACGCACCTTTTCTATGATGTTTCAGGAATGAAAAAAGTAAAAGAAAAAAGAAAAAAAAAAGACAATATAATTGAGTGCTTACCATGGGGCATCTGCTGTTCTGTATTTTCTGTGTGTCGACTCATCCTCCCAACATTCTCATATGGAACCAACATGCAGCAAACTCAAAATGTTAATGAGGAAAGTAAAAGAAGAAAGTATCAAATCAGAAAAGTTAGCATCTGTCAAGAATGTGCCATGCATTATTCTAGCCACCTGACAAATATACATTCATTTAAGTTGTACAACCATCCTATGAAATGGCTACTCCTATTACTCACACTTTATATATATTGAAGTTGAGGCACAGAGAGGTTTACTATCTTGCCCAAGGTCACAAAGTTAGAAAGCTTTTCAGCTGGGATTTGAACCCAGGCCATCTAGCTCAAAAGTACATGTTCTCAGCCATATTTTTTTTCACTGAAATGGAAACCCATAGCCTCTCTTTGGATGTGAAGCCCATTGTTTTGTAAATTTGGAAATTTAATAAAATTAAAGTCAAAGCTTTCTTTTGGGGGAACACAACAAAATGTTCTAAAGTTCATTCAGAAATAATAAATATAGACAAATAGCTTGGAAATTCTGAAAAAGAAAAATAATGAGGGTGACTTTTCCTGGCCAATTTTATGTAAATATATATTGTAAACTCTATAATAATTAAAATAGTAATGATTCTCCTGTTTGAGCCAACAAGTAGTGAAAGAAAATAAGGAAGTTCAGACTCACCAGAAATAGACAGGACTTTATGAAGCAATCAATGAGCCTTGTACATCAGTGGGAAAAGATTTGCCCAACTGTAGTTGTTACAATTAGCCAGCTATTGGGGAAAAAAAGTTAGATCCTTCTCTCATGTTTTGCATCAAAATAAATCCCAAATGGTTTAAAGACTTAAATGGAAAAAATACAACTATAAAAACCTGAGAATAGCATATAAGTCAACATCTATACAATCTTTCAGCATGAAGAAAAACTTAACAAGCCTGACAGCAAAGGCAAAGCTCACAAACAGAAAGATCACTAGATCTGTCCCCATAAGTGTATCTTCCCTCTGGTAAAATAGTGAAGTTAATAGACAAAGACACTTTTGCAACACATGCAATAGACAAAGGATTAAAAACATTAATATGTAAGGAGGTCTTATGCATCAATCATACAAAAGAGAAACAACGCAAAGGAGAAGATGGTGTAATCCAGGAATCACTGAGTCACACAAGAAGAAATGCAAAGAACTAATAACCAGATGCAAAAACTATCAGTCTCATTAGTAATCAGATAGGCAAAACAAAAGGAATTCTCTTTCTCTTCATATCTTTCTGTCTCATTCTCTGTGTTTCTGTCTGTCTCTCTCTGTCTGAATATCTCTGTCTCTGTCTCTCTCTGGATTTATCAGATGAACAAAACTAATACTCAGTTTTGGGGAGGCAAGTAGGAAAAGATCCTTACATGTCTTTTCGGATTATAAAAGTGATGTTCACTCACTATGAACTACTTTAAGCTGGAAAACGAAAGTTTCTCCCAACACCACACCCAGAGCTGCTCCTGTTACCCCTGCACAGGGTTTATTTGCGCAGGGCTTGGCTTGTTCCACATGGCATCTTCAGCAAGCCCAGATTTGCACTCTGTCCTGCGTGCATTGATATCAAGTGTGAGCCTCCCAAGTAGACTGCGACTCCTCAGCAGCAAGTCGCATGCTTATCTGCTACAATGTTTGCAGCACTGTGCAGGACAATTAGTAGACACTGCGCCCAGGCTGGTTGAGTGAAGGGTGACATTTGTGCCTTTGCGAGGCTGTCTTTGAAGCCCCCCAGCTGAGAATCCTGAGAGCTCTGCCCGGGCTCGTGTGGCATGTATAGCAGCAGTGTGAGGTCTGGGCCGAAGGCCGGCCCAACGGAAGTTTCCACAACAGAGGGGTGTGGTGACAGCCATCCTTCGGGACCATGGGCCACTGACTGTGATGTCCCCACACAGAGGCCCCTGCACCTTTCCTCATTGCCACTCACTCTAGGCAACCTGGGCAAACTGCGGGAAAGGGTTTAATGCCACAAGGGGCTTCACTGAGGCCCTTCAGGGATGGCCTGGACACCTTGAACAACTGATGGCAGTTACAGTTCCTGCCTAGTGGCGTCTGTGTGGATGGTGACATGCCTCACTACTGAGAAAGTCTGTGACTATTGCGAGCACTTAGTGATAATCAAGAAACTTGGTCCCTGTATGTAATTTTAACCCAGGCAAGTGACACTGCTCATGTGTATCAATGTTGCTTTGTTTGATAAAGCAGTGCCTACTTCATGGTGCCGTTGTGGGGGAGGAAAGGTATTTGTACACAGAAAGTGCCAGAAAGGTGCCTGGAGGGAAACAGAGCCTTGGAGGCCACTGGCTCTAGTGGTGGTCATGTTGGGCTCTGACACCTCTAGTGGTGGCCGCCATTGCTGCTGGGCTCTTGCATGGCTGGCTGTGTGTGGTTGTCATGGTTATGGGGACTGTTGATGCTTCTGCTCTAGGTGTTCTTAAGGATGCTATTGGGAGAGGCACAGCAAAGAAGTCAGATGGGCTCTCCCTGTTCCTCTCAGGGGAGTGAGTGGTGCGGCAGTGAAGAGAGTCAGACTCACAGGTGGCACCTATGTGCAAAGCCTGACTCTTTCCAGCTGTGCAATGTGGGCCAGTTTCTTAACGCTTGAGCCTTAGTTTCCTCACCTGTGAAATATCATGCATGATCGTTATAAGGATTGAATCCCATTATAAATACCAGTCATTAGCCATCCTTGACACTGAGCAGATACGAGCTTGGATGGTGTGTTGATCATGGTCCTCCAGAGACACAGAGTGGTAGGATGTATTGAAAGGAGATTTTAGATAGATATAGATATCTTCTATGTATATCTATCTTGTATCTATCTAGATATGTATACATATATACACATACATATCTAGACAGATACATAAGAGAATATATATATATATATGATTTCCCAAAAAAGAAGAAATTCTGTCTCAAGACTGCAACATAGAAACCTCATTCTCTGTCTATATATAGAGGTATACTATCTGTCTATCTGCCTATCTATCTATCTGACTATCACTTATCTATCTGGGTTTATTTTAAGGAATTGGCTCACATGACTGGGCAGCTGGCAAATCCAAAATCCATAGGGCAGGCTGAAGATTCAGGTCGGAGTTGGTGTTTCAGTCTTGAGTCAGAATTCCATAGGCCAGCAGGCTGGAAACTCAGGTGAGGTTTCTATGTTGCAGTCTTGAGACAGGATTCCTTCTTTTTTAGGAAATCTTAGGTTTTGCTTTTAAGGCTTTCAACAGATTGTTTGAGGCCCAATCACATTATGAAAGGTGTCTGCTTTACTCAAAGTACCAATTATAAAGGTTAGTCACATCTTTAAAATACTGTCACAGCAACATCTGAACTGCATTTGACCATACAGCTGAGCACCATGGCCTAGCCAGGTTGACACACAAAATTTACCCTCACAGACGGTCTTGTAATTTCTCCAAGCCTCAGGTCAAAATTCACCATCACAGACAGTCTTATAATTTCTCTAAGCCTCAGGTTCCTCAGCATGGAATGGCATGGATAATACCTAAGTCATAACACAATTTTTTGGCAGGGGTTGGGGGTGGGGTCTGGGTCTCGCTCTGCTGCCCAGGCTGGATGCAGTGCAATGATGTGATCTCTGCTCACAGCAACCTCCGCCTCCCAGGCTCAAGCAATTCTACTGCCTCAGCCTCCTGCGTAGCTGGGTTTATAGGCGCCTGCCACCATGTCTGGCTAATTTCTTTTTTGTATTTTTCTAGAGACAGGGTTTCATCATGTTGGCCAGGTTGGTCTCGAACTCCGGAGCTCAGGCGATCCACCCACCTCGGCCTCCCTAAGTGCTGGGATTACAGACGTGTTCCACCACACCAGACTAACTTTTGTATTTTCAGTGCAATGGTGGCCAGGCTGGTCTCAAACTCCTGACCTCAAGTGATCCACCCACCTCAGCCTCCCAAAGTGCTGGGATTGCAGGCATGAGTCACTGCACCTGACATAACACGGTTATTTTCACACACATTTCTTCAAAATCCTCTCTGATCCAGGAAGTTCTCGGTGCTTGGGATACAGCAGTGAGCAAAATAGCTCCCTACATGGAGCTCACATTGGGAGGTGGTGAGGAAGGAAGTTTAATTACTATATTAACCGCCAGATATTGATGAGTGCTAGGAAGGGAAAAGCAGAGCCCGCTGTTGTAAGGAGTAGAGGAGATGGTGCACGTCAGGGTACAGTACAGGCCTGAGCATGCTCAGGTGTACAGCCAGGTTACTTTCCTTGCTTTCCCCCTAGAAGAACCATCATTAAATGTAATACATGATTTTTTCTGTTTCTCTTTTCTTTTTTTTAGATGGAGTCTCACTCTGTCACCCAGGCTGGAGTGCAGTGGTGCGATCTCAGCTCACTGCAACCTCTGTCTCCTGAGTTCAAGTGATTCTCCTGCCTCAGCCTCCCAAGTAGCTGGGACTACAGCTGCGTGCCACCACACCTGGCTAATTTTTGTATTTTTAGTAGAGACGGGATTTCACCATGTTGGCCAGGCTGGTCTTGAACTCCTGACCTCAGGTGATCCACCCACCTTGCCTCCCAAAGTGCTGGGATTACAGGCATGAGCCACTGAGCTCAGCCAATACATGACTTTCTTTGCCCTACCAGAAATTACATTTCCCCCGTTGTCAGTATAGGCCGTCTTTGAGCAAATCTTGGCTATGCATGTGGGAAACCAGGAAAAAGGTGAAAGAAGAACTTTGGCTGTCTTAGGTGCCTGGCAAAGCTGTTTATTTATGGATACAGAAAGCTGGAATTTGGGAAGGGTTGAATAATTGTGTATGGAGTCTAGCAGTCTTTGGGAAGGGAAAGGGCCAAATCCCTAACCAGTGGTTTCCAGCTCTATGAGACCCAGCCCTTCTCCTAGCCCACCCTTAAAAGATATTTAGAAACACTCTATTCACTGTCTTAAAATGAAATTCATTGATTTTATAACCAATGTATGCACATGGTCCAAAATAATCAATATAATTCTCTGTTTGAAAATATGGAGGCTGGACACAGTGGCTTACACCTGTAATCCTAGCACTTTGGGACGCTAAGGTGGGTGGATCACTTGAAGTCAGGAGTTCGAGAGCAACCTGGCCAACATGGCGAAACCCCATCTCTACTAAAAACACAAAAATTAGCCCAGTGTGGTGGCACGCACCTGTAATCCCAGCTACTCAGGAGGCTGAGGCAGGAGAATTGCTTGAACCTGGGAGGTGGAGGTTGTAGTGAGCCGAGATCATGCCACTTCACTCCAGCCTGGGCAACAAGGTGAGACCCTGTCTCAAAACAAAAACAAAGTCAAAAAAACAAACAAACAAAAGAAAATATGGAAGAAAAAACAACTTGTAATACAATGATTTGTATTTCACTATGTAAGTGCCAGGTCACAACTACACTAAATGGCAAAAATGACCCCAGGTTCCCCCACATGCCCCTGTGCCAGTGGGGAGCTCAGTGGGAGGCACCGCAGCACAGAAACTGTAAAGGGATTATTCACAGAGGTGAACACGGGGGCTGGGGAGCCATCGAGTGGTGGTGCAGCCCTTGCGTTAGGAGCGGAGAGTGAGGACAGCTGGTCCCTCCCTGGGACCTGGTGGGGCCCTAGGAGAAAGCTATAGTCGTGGGTGGTAGCCACCCAATGGGAGCTGAGTACGACTTTGGCAGAAGAATGGCCCAGGACATGAAACCGTGATGTCAGTCTCCTCCCACCTGCTGAGCTCCTGCAAACTCCTCTATTGGCCTAACTCTTTTCAATGTTGAGTCACTCTGACCTATAGATTCTCTGCAGCCCCTAAGCAATCCTAGGTACCTTGTTATTTGCTCACAGTGACTCCAGGTTGCGGCAGGGAATTTGCCTTTTATAATCAGAAAAAGGGCATGATTACCTGAACTATCTGTATTGGTTCTCTGGTCTCAGTCAGAAAAGCTCTTCTCTCTGGTTTATTTTGGTTTTGTTTTAAAACAAACTGAATTCCATTCTGTTTCTGCCTGTTTGAAGGGAGGCTTGTCTCGTAGTTGAAGGCTGGAGAAGGCTGATGCCCCACCTCATATTCTGGTGTTTTCCACTGCTCTCTGGATGAAGCTCAGCAGGGATGTGGTTCAATCCCTGGTGGCAAAAGGCGAGGGTTTCCCAGCAGCTTTGCTCCCCCGTGAGGGCAGTTAACATAGGGAGAGCCCGGCCTTCTCCTGTCTTGATCCAGTCTCTTCTGTATTGTAAGGTCTGTCACGTGCCACAGCCCACCCAAGGTCTCATATCCTGTGTGAGTGAAACCTCAAATCAGCTTAAACCTAAGAGGGAATTCACTTGCTCACACAAGCTGGGAAGTGTGGGGTAGACGCAGTTCAGGCTGACAGACCGAGGAGTGTGGGGTATCCAGGATGCTCCCTCCCTTCTCCGCTGGTCTCTTTTTGGTTTCATTTCCTAACTGCAGACGGTGGTGGGAATGTGGCTGTGGCAGATCTAGCATCATCTCCTTCTGAATGAGACAGGAGGGGCCATGGCCTTTCTCTCCAGTGCCACATTGTAAGGTCCCAATGACTCAGGTTCCTTATTGCACTGCCTTGGGCCAGCCACTGTGGCCAGGGCCATGGGGTATTTGGCCTAGGTTACCAAAGTACCAGTTTGGCCAGAGATTTAGAACATGTGACTGGCACTTCTCCAAAAGCGTGCCATCAGCACAGTGAAGGCGGAGCTGTTCCCACTAGAGAGAGAACTTATATTCATTCCATCAATGCACTTTTCAACCTACTGACCTTCCTTGAAGTCAGCATGTGTTTATCATGCACACAGGCTAGTGTTCAGACAAAGAACTTGTCTTTATTGAGCAGTATGGAGCCCAACATTGTGCTCAGCACTCCATCCATGCTGCCTTTTGCTGTGGGAAGGTGAAGGAAGCATTGGGGGTGCTTCTGCCCTCAAGACACCTGCAGTTAAGACAGGGTAGAGGCAGGAGTGAGGACTCTCCATGTCTCCCTCTCCTCTCTGCTCCCTGCCCTCACCGTTGGCTGTTCTTGGGCTCACTTGCCTCTAGGCAATCCTTAGTCATGCCTCATGGGTCCCATCCATGACACGTGCTTGCACACGTGATCCAGCAGTCCCATGTCTCTGATGCCTCTGCTGGGGGCTGGTCTCGTTGCCCCTTTCTTCCTGTCTCTGTCTCGGTCGTGCAGCCTTTGTGCAAAGCCTTCTTCTGATTGAAGCTCCTGTAATTCTCGCTGCTCTTCCACCAGCCCCTGGCACTGTTGGTCTGTCTGATGACTGCATGTCAAGTGCCTGGGATGATATAAATTCATTTAACTCACTTCATTGCTAAGTGGGGTGATTAAAAAGCTGGTGGAGCTCGACATCCGTTTGTGGAATTAAATTGCTAAGGTGAGTGGGAATCTGCAAAACACTCCACAGCAAAATCCCCTTGCAAAGTAGAAATCTAGCAAAGCTTCTAATTCAGAATATGATCTATCTCAAGATTAAAATAATTAACCACATTCATTTGTAGACTATCTACTTTGCCTATGAATAACAAATGTTTTCAAGGAGTTTTCAAGTGTCATTGATGCAAAAACTCTGTAACTATGATATAAGCAAAGGCAAGCACTGTATAGCTGGGGCTTTGCTAGCTTTAAAAATCACTCCTATCTGGAAGACTGGTCTCCCCATCTGAGGCTTAAAAATCCCAGGGCCAAGGCCCCGGCCTGGCAGTTCTGGGCATGCTGTAAAGAATACTTGATTGGAGTGTCGTATTAGTTTGTTAGAGCTGCTGTCACAAAACACCCCAGACCTGGGGACTTCAACAGACATTTACCTTCTTAAGTCTTGGAGGCTGGAGGTCTGAGATCAAGGTGTGCACAGGGTTGTTTTTCCTGAGGCCTCTCTCCTTGGCTTGCAGATAGCCCTCTTCTCCTTGTGTCCTCACCCGGCCTTTCCTGTGTGTGTGTCTATGTCCTAATTGCCTCTTATAAGGACACCAGTCATGTTAGATTAGGGCCCATCCATATGACTCATTTTAATTTTTTTTGTTTTTGTTTTTGAGACAGAGTCTTGCTCTGTCGCCCAGGCTGGAATGAAGTGGCGTGATCTCAGCTCACTGCAACCTCTGTCCCCCGGGTTCGAGGGATCCTCCTGCCTCAGCCTCCCAAGTAGCTGGGATTACAGATGCCCACCACCACGCCCAGCTAATTTTTTTTGAAACCGCATCTCACTCTGTCACCCAGGCTGGAGTGCAGTGGCACCATCTCAGCTCACTGCAACCTCTGCCTCCCAAGTTCGAATGAGTCTCCTGTCTCAGCCTCCCAAGTAGCTGGAACTACAGACACCCACTACTATGCCTGTAGTGGAGATGGGGTTTCACCATATTGGCAGGCTGGTCTTGAACTACTGGCCTCGTGATCTGCCCGCTTCGGCCTCCCAAAGTTCTAGGATTACAGGCGTGAGCCACTGCGCCTGGCCAACACCCAGCTATTTTTTTTTATTTTTATTTTTAGTAGAGACAGGGTTTCGCCATGTTGGCCAGGCTGGTCTCCAACTCCTGACCTTCGTGATCTACTCACCTCGGCTTCCCAAAGTACTAGGATTACAGGTGTGAGCTAGGCGCCTGGCGCCATGACTCATTTTAATTTAATCAGATCTTTAAAGACCCCCATCATCATCATTTTTTTTTTTTTCAGACGGAGTCTCGCACTGTCTCCCAGGCTGGAGTGCAGTGGTGCGATCTCAGCCCGCTGCAACCTCTGCCTCCCAGGTTCATGCCATTCTCCTGCCTCAGCCTCCCGAGTAGCTGGGACTACAGGCACCGGCCACCACGCCCAGCTAATTTTTTGTATTTTTTAGTAGAGACGGGGTTTCACCATGTTAGCCAGGATGATCTCGATCTCCTGACCTCATGATCTGCCCGCCTTGTCCTCCCAAAGTGTTGGGATTACAGGCGTGAGCCACTGTGCCCGGCCTAAAGACCCCCATCTTCGAATACAGCCACATTCTGAGGTTCTGGCTGTTAGAGCTTCAACATAGGAATTTAGGGGAGTGGTAAAATGCAGCCCCCAAGTGTCTGCTAGCAGAGACTGTGCACACCATGGTCCTCAAGGTGAGACATGCTTTAGTCTCCCAGGAGAGATGTTAACGCTCCATTTCCAGAGCCCATGACAGACCCACTAGAGAGGACACTTGGGGGTTTCATCGTTATTAAGTTTCTGAGGGAATTCTTGGTGCCACTAGGTCACCACAGCCAATGCTTAGGAAACAGTGTCCTAAACACTGCTTGGCTGACCTGGACTCAGTTACCAAAACGGCTCAGGGCAGTGGGGAATGCATGAAAAAATAAATCTGTAGGAAAAAAATCCCTAAGAGTGAAAAGAGTGGGAAGGGACGTTAACAGTTGATGGGGAAATTTCAATTTATTTTTGGAAGCTGGAAAATAGATCACAGGCATTGTTGGAGGAAAAAGAGCGGACAGCTACAGTCCCAGTGCATGTGCAGGGCCTGCAGAGGAGGGGAGGGCTCCCTGGTGTGCCTGATGATCCCCGAGGCTGCGGGGGTGGGGGTGAAAGCAGCGAGGCGGTGAAATCCGGGGAGGAGCTGTGGCAGCTGCGTCTGACCCCACCCTCAGCTCCCCACACCCAGCCCTGCCATGGAGCCAGGAGGTTTTGGGGGAAGGGGGCTTTGGGAGAAAGGGGAACCTGGAGGGCCCTCTGCTAAAGAAACTGGGAATTGAAAGTCTGGTTAGTGTATTTGAGTCTAATATTTAATTGCCTGAAGCTAATAGTATTTCAATTTTATAAATCAAGAAAAGGTGAAATGGGCAGATTATTTGGAGATACGGAGGTAAATAAATACGAGAATAAAGCAGGCGGCAGATGAAGTGTCCCTCTCCCTCTCCCGTTGGCGGGAGCTGGGCTTCAGCAACAGAGCGCCTGAAGAACAGGCCCTTAGAACCAAGTTCATTTCCCTCCACGCAGAGTCGGGCTGCGGCATCAGGATGAGTAAGCTTCCGCTCTAAAGCCACAGTCGGAGGCCCGGCGTGGCACAGGTGCCGTGGCTGTCACCGGCAAGCGCCCAGTTGCCTTCCCCAGTTGCAGGAAGGGGCACGACTGGAGGACAGCAGTGCGGACCATGGCCTTGGCCACACCCAGGCCCGCGGAGACACAGCCACTGTGCTAGGGGAAGCAGGAATAGACTTCTGGCCAGTGCTGGAGGTTCTGCCTCACTGCACAGCAGTTTAGTAAAAAGGCAAACCGTTAAACCTAATATGTTGCTCACACGTCCTGCTAATCTCAGCACTTTAAGAGCGAGATTTGTGGAGACGCGGGATCATGAGTACAAAGAGATATGAATCACACCATCCTGGCCCATCTATGGTGAAACCCGTATCTTCCTACTAAAAGTCCACAAAAATTAGTCTGGGAGGGAAAGCTTACTGCGGGCAACAGCCTGTAGTTCCAGCTACTCGGAGCATGAGGCAGGAGAATTAGCTGAACCGAGTACCCAGGATGCAGTAACCAGAAAACCCCCAAAAAAAAAACCTCTCAGACACATCCGAATTTGTATAAGAATGGCACGGATATGTGCTAGTGTCGCCTGGAGCATCAGCAAGACTCAGGTCTCCAACAAACCCCAGCCTTCACACAGCACGTGAGACGAGATTCTTCCCTCTCTCAGTGGACTCACAAACTCGAAGGGTCTGTGTGAGAGGTGTCTATCGTTGTTGGTGAGATCGACTAAGGCAAAGCCGCAGCCATAGGGTGGTATGTGACTGGGGCTGCCAGCAGGTATGTGACTTGGGGCTGCGCAGTATGCTGACTGGGGCTGCAGCAACCAGATATTAGTAACATGGGGGCTGCATGCACACTGGTAAATTAGAGTGGAAACGAGAAGCAGGACGCAGGGATTTTTACAGTGCTTTTTCATACAATGTCAATGTGTTAAATCTAAGATAACATTAACTGATTAGTCAGGGTCATTTTTAACACCAGCCCGGTGTGGCACTGTGCTGTTCTGCCTATGGGATTTCATAAAAACTTGCGCGTTATTAGTTTATTAAGCTTCTTCTTTCTTGGAGCAGAAAATTGGGCCATAAGACAATTATGAGGGGGTCTCCTCCTTACAGGCTCGGGAGGGTCAGAGGTTGCAAGTAAGCCAAGATCATGGCCGACCCGTACTCCAGCGCTGGCCACAGAGCAAGACTCCGTCTAAAAGAAAAAAAAAAAAAAGCAAAGCACAGTTTGTAATCAACGACAGTCTGGTCATAAGAACTGTCATTAGGACAGAAGATTGTGGGGCAGAAAGGGAAATCCTGGTATTCTTTGGCGAATCGGTGTGTCCCTAAATTGGGGGTGTCTGTCAGAAACTCACAGGTGAAAATGGACCGTCATTTGTAAGAGTGATTTTGGCGCAGAAGACTATCCATCTGGAAGAAAAATAAAGTGAATCCGATATTCTTAACGCGAACTAAACTAAAATTACAGATGGGAATAGAGCACAGTTAAAATGATATAAAAGGACCAGATTGGCGTTAGGAAAATTAAATCAAAGCCAAATATATGTAAATCCGAAGGATTAGAAGACCTGTTAAATTCAAACTATAAACACCAGAAACTCTGGGAAGTAGAACATTTAGTGGATACCATAAAATAAGAGAGGAGTAAGTATTACAGTATGTTATTAATATTCTGTTTTTATATATAATACACACGCAATTACCTTCATATGAACGAAGCTACTATCTCTTGGGTACCTCCTTTAAACTCATTTTAACCCACTCCCACCGAAGCAGAGTAGAGCCAACCGTTTCTATGTCCTATTAAGTCATTGTAACACTATGTAACAACACTTAGGTGTTTTTCCTGTCATATACTGGGTTACCAAGAAAGGATTACTATTTAACGAATTTTTCTGTATCTTGTCTTTTCTCATTCACAGTTTGGAATGATGATACATTGAAGAGATAGCAGATAATAAATGATATATACATCTAAGGAATACCAAAGAATTCAAGACTAATGTTAGATTGGAAACGTATTTGCAATGCCTATGAAAGAGAAATAATTAATGCATTAATATACAAAGAACACTTTTGCAATAATTAAAAAGAGAAAAGTAAAAGATGACAAAAGATATGAATAGTCATTAAATAGAAATAAGTAATCAAGGATATGCTAAAATTCAGATATGCAAGTTTACAGAAATTACAAAAAATGATAACCTCTATTGCTGACAAAAATGTGTAGAAAGGGTATTCATTTATTGCTGAGGGAATTGTGAATTGCTCTTGCTGTTGGGAGAATAATCTGGCAATATGTATTAAGATTAAAATATGCGTTCTGCAATACGCCTGGCTCACGGTGAGAACAGGCAACCAAAATAGAAACTCCAACATATACATTTATATAGTAATATTCATTGCAGCATCATTCTACAAGTAACACATGATAAAATGCCTAAAACAAAGGGATCGTCCATGCATTGGTCAAGGCTTGTGAACCATGAGATGTACGTTCCATGAACTAGTTGTAAACATTTAGGAATGTGTGAGAGCTACACTGTATGGTGTGGAGGAATTTCCAAACTGTGAATGAGAAAAGCAAGATACAGAAAAATTCGTAAAATAGTAATCCTTTTTGGCCAAATATGACAGAAGAAACACCTAAAGTGTTGTAATATGTTACCATATGATTATAGGCACATAGAAAGAATGGGCTTACTTGGTGGGGAGTGGGGTTAAATGAGTTTAAAGGAGGTACCCAAAAAGTGGCCAAAGAAGGAAAATATATGTAGTAGAAACGGCAGCTATGCTATGATCCCGTTTTTGTAAAATTAAGTATGTGTGTGTAAATGCATAGAAATTGGTATGGGATGGAAACCAACAGGTTAACATGGTTAACAGTTGCAGGATTTCAGATGTTTTTCTTACACTTTAAAAAATTGTGTGGGGAGGCGGGGTGCGGTGGCTCACGCCTGTAATTCCAGCACTTTGGGAGGCTGAGGTGGGTGGATCACAAGGTCAAGACCTCGAGACCATCCTGACCAACATGGTGAAACCCCGTCTCTACTAAAAATACAAAAAATTAGCCGGGCGTGGTGGTGGGCGCCTGCAGTCCCAGCTACTTGGGAGGCTGAGGCAGAAGCATTGCTTGAACCTGGGAGGCAGAGGTTGCAGTGAGCCGAGATCGCACCACTGCACTCCAGCCTGGGTGACAGAGTGTGACTCCGTCTCAGAAAAAAAAAATTTTTTTGTGGGGCTACCCATTTTCTCCGGGACCCCTCTCTCTGCAGCAGAGAGAGCTTTGCTCATTCTTTTGCCCATTAGACTTCCACTCTTAACCTCAAAAGTAAGTAAGTAAGTAAATAAATAAATAAATGGTGTGAAAAGTTTAATGAGCATATATTTGTTGTATGACCAGAAAAAAATATTTTAAACGAAAACATAAAAAGGTGATTTGTTACTAATTCCCCAAAATGTGTCTGTGAGTCACCTCCAGGCTCTGTCTGTCCGCCTTGCACGCCTTTGAGTGGCATTCCTAAAATCTCACAACCAGCACCTCCCAGGACCCTAAGTGGCTTCCACTGCTGTACTCCCCACTGGGACACTGCCAGCCCAAGACAGAAGCGGTGAAGCCACAGGGCACCCTGGGTGTGCATGGGCCCTGAGACTCTGAATCCACTCAGGAGCAGGCTATGGAAACACTGCTGTTCTAGTAAAAGAAACGTCTACTGTATACTGTTGCCAAAAACAAACGGTATGGCGCTTTTTTTTTTTTTTTTTTTTGAGAGGGAGTCTCACTCTGTTGCCCAGGCTGGAGTGCACTGGCACGATCTTGGCTCACTACAACCTCTGCCTCCCGGATTCAAGCAATGCTCCTGCCTCCGCCTCCCGAACAGCTGGGACTACAGGCACCTGCCACCACGCCCAGCTAATTTTTTGTATTTTTAGTAGCGACGGGGTTTCACCGTGTTAGCCAGGATGGTCTCAATCTCCTGACCTCGTGATCCGCTGGCCTCGGCCTCCCAAAGTTCTGGGATTACAGGCGTGAGCCGCAGTGCCCGGCCTGTACGGCACTTTTCACCTGGGGCTTCCGGTTGTATTCCCAGCCTGTCCACAGTGGGCTTGCAGTCAGTAGGAGTATTCTGGGTTTTTCGTTTTGTTTTTTTCATATACTCTGCTTGATATGTAGCAGTATTCTGATAGAAATGTTTGAGAAGTGCTTTATAGAATATTCTCAGCCCAAGTACCATACACAACATTCTCAGCTATTTAGGATCTTCCTTCCCTGAGTGCCCGCCCAAGGTTTTAAGTAAACTTTGCTTACCTAAAAATATCCTCCCTGCCCAGCGTGGTAGCTCATGCCTGTAATCCCAGCATTTTGGGAGGCCAAGGCCAGTGGATCATGAGGTCAGCAGATCGAGACCATCCTGGCTAACACGGTGAAACCCTGTCTCTACTAAAAAAATAGAAAAAAAAAAAAATTTAGCCGGGCGTGGTGGCCGGCGCCTGTAGTCCCAGCTACTCGGGAGGCTGAGGCAGGAGAAAGGCGTGAACCCCGAAAGCTGAACTTGCAGTGAGCCGAGATGGTACCACTGCACTCCAGCCTGGGCAGCAGAGCAAGACTCCATCTCAAAAAAAAAAAAAAAAAAAAAAAAGAAAGAAAGAAAAAGAAAGGAAAAAAAGAATCCTCCCCAGGGCAAATTCATGGTGTCTGCAGACCCGGAACCCTTCTCCCGTGGAGAGCAGGGTTTGTTTCCCTGTTCCCTGAATCCGGGCTGGCCTGTGAGTGCTGCGGCCGATAAAGCATGAGAGAATGAACACTGTGCCAGTTCAGGGAACTGCGAGGGCCCACACCCCAGTGGCCCAGGGAACCCTCATGTCTGTAGGAAGATGGTGAAGGACCCAGCGAGCCTGCCAGCACCGGACATGATGCGGCCCAGGGCGCGGGCCCTCGCGTGGCGGGTGGGGAGTCACTCCGTGCCAGGTGCGAGGAGCGGAGGTGTGAGGGGTTCATCAGGACGAGAGGGGCGATCTTTCCGGCCCAGCCACCCCAGTCTCCCTATCCATCCCGGAGGAAACAATCACATGTATGAACTGGGAAGTGAGCAATGATGTTCACCATTTGGACTCGGGGCCACGCTGCGTCTAGTTTGGAATTCTTTGAGCCGGTTAATTCCCTTCTCTACCTGGTAGGCATTTCTTCCCTGCTTGAGGCCCAGGTACACTGCAAGCCAGCTGAACGCCATCTCCGAGTGAATCCAGCCTCATTCCCTCAACATAATCTATTAACCTCGAGTTCTATTAACCTCGAGAAATCCTCTGCCTCTTCCCAGACTGGCAGCTTATCCCCTGTGAAGGTTTCTGCCTTCGGGCTGTCCCTGCTGCTGGACTGGGCGTGGCTGGAGGGAGGCGTGGCCTGCTGCTGGTCTTTGCAGCTCCGCCTCGGGCTCGGGAGATACCTGTTGACTGAACCGGCTCGCTAATTCAGAAATACATTGATATGCACATAGCATATACTTTCTCCCGCTCACAGCTTTCTGATAATGAATTTGGCTTCCACCTCAAGGTAAATGCATCATGAACCCATGGTTCATCTAAAGGCCACTTTGTGTAATAATTTTCTTTATTTCTAAAAACATTAAAAAATAAAAAACAAACTACCAAATCTAAGTCACATTGTTTCCTCTTGGATTGCTGTATATTTTTAGCACAGGCAACAACTGCAGTAGGGTGAGGGACAAACTTTTTAAGCTACGGGAGTGTCTGCAGCACTCACTAAACACACTGGGATATGCTGTCATCTTTGTAGTTGAGGGGGACACATTGCTGGATGGTTTTTGCATTTGTGTGCTTTTTGTTGGTGATGTCACTGTTTAAAATGGTCCCCAGCAAAGTGCTGAAATGTCTAGTGTTCCTGAATGCGAGAAGGCTGCAGTGTGCCTTATGGAGATAATTCGTGTGTTAGATAAGCTCAGTTCCGGCATGAGTTATATATAGTGCTGTTGGTTGTGAGTTCAATGTTAATGAATCAAAAATATGGTTCATCCATAAAAAGGAAGAGGAAATTCACCAATCTGCACTTGAGGCTGCTCCAGAAAATGCTAGTAATATCTATAGAGCACGATGAAACCACAGAAAAGATAGAAAAGCAACTAAATTTATAAATTCATTAGCTGATGACTAAAGAAAATCCCCAAGCCCCCAAATCATAGTGGACAGAGTTGTGAGGCTGAAAGCCAAGGCAATTTGCAGTCACGTTACTCAGGGTCAGGAAAATGCCAGACCTTGCTTGGCTAGTACTGTCCTGGCTTGCATGTTTCAAAAGGCAATGTGGTGTGAAAAATGTTAAACTCGCAGGAAAGGCAGGTTCTGTAGATAGGGAAGCTAGTGAAGAATTTTAAAAACACCTTCTAAGTGTTACATAGGAAAAGCGTTATTTGGGAGAGCAAATTTTCAACGATAATAAAAAAACTTACCCGTTTTACAAGGACATTAGCAAACAAAGTTATACAGCATAAATGGTGTTTTGGTTGGTGAAAATGTTGTCTGGAGCCCGGAAGGAACCTAACCCTGTGGTTTAGCTTTTGCTAAGTTGGTGTTTGCGGTGACTTTGTGGAATATAACTACCCCTAAATAATAATAGGCTGTAACCGTGTCTTGTATTTCCTTCTGTTGCTTTTTGCACAGGTTAGAGCTTCCAGGACTAAGTTGAATAGTGGTAGAGAGTGTAGGGACCTTTGCTGTGTTCCCGATTTCATGAGGAGAGCATTCAGTCTTTCACCATTATGTTTTGCAGGAGTTTTTTTTTTTTTTTTTTTTTGATCAGGTTGAGGGAGTTCACCTTTATTCCTAGTTTTCTGAGAATTTTGTTAAAAATCATGAAAGATGTTAAGTTTCGTCAAATGCAGCCTAGTAATCCCTCTTCTAGGCATATACCCAAAGGAAATGAAATCACCACCTGGTAAGGATAACTGCACACCCATGTTGCAGCACTTTTCACAATGGCCAAGGTATGGAAACAACCTGGGTGTCTATTAATGGATGAATGGATAAACTATAGCATAAATAGACAATGGAATATTATTTAGCCTTTAAAAAAGGAGGAGATCTTGGCCGGGTGCATTGGCTCATGCCTGTAATCCCAGCAGTCTGAGAGGCCAAGACGTGAGAATAGCCTGAAGTCAGAAGTTCAAGACCAGGTTGGGCAACATAGTGAGAGCCCCATATCTGTAAAAAATATATAAAAATTAGCTGGGCATGGTAGTGTATGTCTGTAGTCCCATCTACTAGGGAGACTGAGACAGGAGGATCACTTGAGCCCAGGAGTTTGAGGCTCCAGTAAGCAAAGATCACACCACTCTACTCTAGCCTGGATGATAGAACAAAACCCTGTCTAAAAACAAAATAAAAAAACAACAAAAAGGAAGATCTGCCATTTGCCACAATATAGATGGAGCTGGAACATATTATGCTAAGTGAAATAAGCTAGATACAGAAAGAAAAATATTGCATGGTCTCACTTATGTGGGGTGTCTAGAAAAAAAGAGATCAAATATATAAGAGGCAGAGAATAAAACAGTGGCTACCAAGGTTGGAGTTGAGGAGGAAATGGGGAGATTTAGGTCAAAAGACACAAAGTAGCAAATCAATATGTAGAATGAACAAACGGAAAGGTCTAATGAACAATGTGAGGACTACAGTGAATAATAGGGTATCATATTCAGGATTTTTCCTAAATGAGTAGATTATAGCTGTTTTTGCCACAGGAGGAATTATGAATAACTAAATGAGATGATGGAGATGTTAATTTGTTTCACTATAGTAACCATTTATATATATATATAGATCTTACAACATCATGTTTATACACAATAAAATTTATTTAAATAAATTTGTCAAATGTTTTACTGCATCAATTGATAAGATCATGTGAATTTTATTCTGTTAATGTGGTGGACTACATTGACAGATTTTTAAATATTGAACCAACCTTGCATTTCTGGATAAGCTTCATTTGGTTATGGTGTGTAATTCTTAAAAATCGGTGAAGTCGGCCAGGTGTGGTGGCTCACACCTGTAATCCCAGGACTTTGGGAGGCTGAGGTGGGCGGATCACGAGGTCAGGAGATCAAGACCATCCTGGCTAACATGTTGAAACCCTGTCTCTACTAAAAATACAAAAAAATTAGCTGGGTCTGGTGGCGGGTGCCTGTAGTCCCAGCTACTCAGGAGGCTGAGGCAGGAGAATGGTGTGAACCCAGGAGGCGGAGCTTGCAGTGAGCTGAGATCATGCCACTGCACTCCAGTCTGGGTGACAGAGAGAGACTCTGTCTCAAAAAAAAAAAAAGAAAAAAATCACTGATGTCTATTTGTTAATACTCGTTGAAGGATTTTTATGTCTGCATGCATGAAGGATATTAATCTGCAGTTTTCTTTTTTTGTACTTCTTTGGTTTTGGTATTAGTGTAATACTAGTCCAATAGAATGAGAAGGGAAGTATTTTCTCTTCTTATATTATCTGGGAAAAATTGATTATTGTTAACATTGATTCTTCCTTAAACAGTAGAATTATCCAGTGAAACAACTTGACATGGCGATTTCTTTTCAAAGAAAACTTAGTTTTAAATTTAGAATTAAAATATCTATGCATCTAATTGATGAAGATTGTTACAAAGAATAAGTTCCCTGTGTCTGTTCACCCATTTCCTTCTCCCACAGAGCAACTCTTAAATTTTTTTAGCTAATCTTTTGATATCTTCCTCCATGTCTTAAACAAAAATGCCTATATTGTTACTTCTTTGATTTTGCAGTTTAAAAATTTCTCTAAGACTTCCCAATGTGGAATATGATTTATCTCCTTCCCTCCTTCCCTTCCCTAACCTGACAAGCAATTTCTGTCTTCACTTTCTCCCAATCTAATTAAATAGACATTTTTTTCTTAGGCTTAGTAGTCAGCATTTCTATTACAGTTGCACCTTTCCAGCTGAACCATGGACTGTACAATGATGATGGTGATGGTGGTAGTGGTCATGACAACCACAATAGTTAATCCTCACAGCCTGGGCAACATAGCAAGACCTTGTTCCTACAAAAAAAAAAAAAAAAAAAAAAAAAAAAAAAAATCAGCTGAGTGTGGCAGTGCACACCTATAGTCCTAGCTACTCAGGAGGCTGAAGCAGGAGGATTGCCTGAGCCCGGGAGGTCAGGGCTGCAGTGAGCTGAGATCGCACCACTACACTCCATCCTGGGCAACACAGCCAGACCCTATCTCTAAAAAAAATAAATAAAATAAAATAAAAAAATAAATAAAATAAAAAATAAATAAAATAAAAAAAATTAACATGTACATGGGGCTTTCTCTGGGCCAAGAAAAGATCCAAGGACTTCAATTTTCACAAAATTCTCACAAGACTGTTACAATAATCCTGATTTTACATATGAGGACCATGGAGGTGAAGTGATTTGCCCAAGGTAATTCGGGCTTTAAGTGGCAAAACCAGAATTTGAACCCCAGGCATTCTGGATCTGTATTCTGTGGGAGTGGCCACTACCCTACAGTCTCTAACAAATTTATGTTTGTTCTTGAGTTAATAATAATCTTTTGTTGGTTGCTTATTTTTCTATATATTTATCACTTATGAATTTCAAGTTCTACTTCGGTTGTGAAAAGCTTCTCTCAATGTGTTTGAAGACATTAGCAGTATTATCGTCTTCTTGAAAATATATTCTAGAGTTCTGGGCTATCTGTTCTCCAAGCCTGCTTATGGCTAGCATCCTGGACTCTCCCTCCTCTCCTGTCCTGAGGATTCCCTTCATCTCTCTTTTGTTTGGAACCCACTGTTTTCTGAATGCTAATCATATTCTTTGTTGTTTTATTTCTTCATTTTGATGAACAACATCCTCTCAGCTTCCTGAGACAAAGGAATGGAAAGTAAATTTTGCAACTCCGTCATGTCTAAATATGTCTAGTCCATCTTCACATTTAATTCATACTTTGGCTGGGTATTGAAGAATCTGTAGACAATCTGAATGTTGAAGATACCCCTCCATTATTTTTTAGCTTCTACTGTTGCTGTTGAGAATTTCAAAGCCATTCTGATTCCTACTCTTTGTATTTGACCTGCTTATCCTCTAAGGAAACTTGTAAAGTCATCTTTCCATTCCCAGGATTCTGAAGGTCACTAATGATGTGTTTGATGGGGAACAATTCTCATTTAATGTGCTCCCCACTTGGTGGATGCTTTTCATTTGGCAAGTCAAATTCTTCAGTTATGATATATCTTCTTGAATTATTTTTCAATTCCTCCTGCCACCATTTTTTCAGTTCACTCTCAGAAACTCTCTTTATTGGAAGTTGTCCCTTCTGAAGTTGGTCAACTAATTCTTTAAAATTTTTAAAAATAATTAATATCCCCAGAAATGAAACAAAAACCTCAGAAATAAGCAATAACAAAGGGGCTGATAATCACAAATTTAAACTATGATATTAGAAAAGTCACATGAGATCCATATATTTGGCGACATTAAAATCAAGAACTCCTGTTCATCAAAACACACCATCACAGGAGTGAGAGGCAGATGATGGAGTAACAGAAAATATTTGCAATTTTATATCCAAGGAAGTACTTGTATCCAGCATATATAAAGAACTTCTACAAATAAATTTTTAAAAGATGGAAAACCCGTAAATCAATTGTCTATCAGCAACAGAATGACAATACCCTCCACCATGTTATGACACAGCAAGAAGGCCCTCACCAGATGAAGTCTCTCAATCTTGGACTTCCTAGCCTCCAGAATTGTGAGTCAAATATATTTCTTTTCCTTATAAATTATCCAGTCAGTGGTATTCTGTTACAGCAGCATAAAGCAGACTAAGACACTTGTGTTTGTTGTCTTGTCTACATGGTATTCTGTTGTGTGAATATACCACAGTGCATTTGTTCATTCTGCTGCTGATAGACAATTGAATCCAACTTTTATGCATATATGTGCATCTCTGTTAGATATATACTTAGTAGTGGAACTATTGGGTTATAGAGTACTCATATGTTCAGAATTAGCAGATGTTGCCAAATGATTTTCCAAAAAGGGGTTTTACCAATTTATACTCCCTCCAGTAGTGGGTGAGAGTTCAGATTGCTTTAACACTCTCACTAATCCTTGGTATTGTTTTGTTTGTTCTTCACTTTAGCTGTTCTGGTTGATGGAATATTGCTGTGGTTCTAATTACATTTTCCTAAAGCTGAGTACCTTTCATACCCATCAGAATATTCTCCTTTGTAAAACACCTGTTCAAACTTTTCCCCATTTTTTATTGACTTTCCATCTTTTTACAATTTGTTTGTAGAAGTTCTTCATGTATTCTGGATACAAGTACTTCATTGGATATAAAATTGCAAATATTTTCTGTTACTCTGTCATCCGCCTCTCACTCCTGTGATGGTGTGTTTTGATAAACACAAGTTCTTAGTTTTAAGGTTGTCAAATATATAAATGTAGTGTGACTTTTCTGATATATTTTAAATTTATGGTTCTCTGTCAGCTCCTTTGTTATTGCTTATTTCTAAGGTTTCGGTTTTTTGTTTTGTTTCTGAGGATATGAATACTTTCTTCTTCTTTTTTTTTTTTTCCTGAGATGGAGTCTTGCTCTGTCACCCAGGTTGACATACAGTGGTGCGATCTTGGCTCACTGCAACCTCTGCCTCCCAGGTTTAAGAGATTCTCCTGCCTCAGCCTCCTGAGTAGCTGGGATTACAGGCACGTACCACCACACCCAGCTAATTTTTCTATTTTTTTTTCTTTGTACAAGATTTTATTAAAGATCTTTACAGAGCAACATCCAGACTCCAGAATACAGCTGCCAAGGAGACCCTGTTATGCTGTAGGGACTGGCTGGGGCATGGCAGGCGGCTCTGGCTTCCCACCCTTCTGTTCTGAGATGTGAGTGGTAAGCAGTATCTCATCTTTGGGTTCCAGGATGCTCATGTGGTCAGGCAGGGGCTTCTTAGGGCCAGTCTTACCAGTTGGGTCCCAGGGCAGCATGATCTTCACCTTGATGCCCAGCACACCCTGTCTGAGCAACACATGGCACACAGCAGTGTCAACGTTGTAGTTAACAGGGTCTCCGCTGTGGATCATCAGGCCATCCACAAACTTCATGGATTTAGCCCTCTGTCCTCGGAGTTTCCCAGACACCACGACCTCGCAGCCTTTGGTCCAGCTCTCCATGAGGTACCACAGCACACTATAGCAGGCCCTCCGCACAGCAAGCCCTCCTAGGAGTTTGTAAGGCAGAGACTCTGCCTGGGCAATGGCACACAGACCTCTAGCAGCCACCTTTTCAGCATAAAGCTCTACACTGCCCTCTGGAAAGCCAAACCTCTTCTAAACTACACCAGTCAGTTCCTGAATCCACTGGCCCTTCTCACCAAGAACATTCTGTGTTCTGGTGGCTAAGATAATGATTTCTGTACTGGTTGGTGTAACTCACACCTCAACTCCAGAGTAGCCATCTTCAGCCAGCTCCCAAGTAAGAAACTCATTCAGTTCAGTTTTGAAGATGCCATCAGCGACAAACTTCCTCTTCTTGGAAATTTGCACAGCCATCTTCCCGCCGTGCTCCNGTCTGAGCAACACATGGCACACAGCAGTGTCAATGTTGTAGTTAACAGGGTCTCCGCTGTGGATCATCAGGCCATCCACAAACTTCATGGATTTAGCCCTCTGTCCTCGGAGTTTCCCAGACACCACGACCTCGCAGCCTTTGGTCCAGCTCTCCATGAGGTACCGCAGCACACTATAGCAGGCCCTCCGCACAGCAAGCCCTCCTAGGAGTTTGTAAGGCAGAGACTCTGCCTGGGCAATGGCACACAGACCTCTAGCAGCCACCTTTTCAGCATAAAGCTCTACACTGCCCTCTGGAAAGCCAAACCTCTTCTAAACTACACCAGTCAGTTCCTGAATCCACTGGCCCTTCTCACCAAGAACATTCTGTGTTCTGGTGGCTAAGATAATGATTTCTGTACTGGTTGGTGTAACTCACACCTCAACTCCAGAGTAGCCATCTTCAGCCAGCTCCCAAGTAAGAAACTCATTCAGTTCAGTTTTGAAGATGCCATCAGCGACAAACTTCCTCTTCTTGGAAATTTGCACAGCCATCTTCCCGCCGTGCTCCGCTGAAAGGAAAGGCCTATTTTTTTTTTCAGTAGAGATGGGGTTTCACCATGTTGCTCAGGCTGGTCTCGAACTCCCGACCTCGTGATCTGCACGCCTCGGCCTCCCAGAGTGCTGGGATTACAGGCGTGAGCCACCGCTCCCGGCCTGATATTAATGATTTTCTAACGCTTTCTTTTTCCTACACAGCCTCTGTTTCTTCCCAGTCATCCTTTTCTGTTTACTTTTTCCCATCAGTCACCTTAGTGGGTTTCTCCAAACGTCCTATGATTTTTGGCTGTCTGGTGATATTTAAGGGTTTTTGTGCACAGCAACTTTCACACAGTATGGTAGGCTGAATGAATTGTCTCGTGGGAGGAATCCCTGTTTTCAATGTGTATTTAGGTCGGTCCTCTTGGATTGTTTCCAATTCACCAAAGAATACACTTTCAGTTTCTTCCTGAAGGATAAAACACTGGCTTCCAAGTCTTGAGGTCCTTCTTGGAGAAGGATGAGTGTCCCTAGTTCAAACCAGCTGGAGTCCTCCAATGCAGATAAGTCTTGTTTTATCCTCTCCCTAGAATAAACCTCCAGTTTTCTATCAGAGAAGGGAGGGAGAAGTTTCTCACATGTGGGGAACAGTGGATAGGATCTGTTTGTGAAACTCCTTAAAGAGATCTGGAGCCAGCCTTCTGATTTATAGCCCACTCTTCTCCTTTTCTGCTGGAGGTCCATGGCGCTCACCATTTCTGAGCCCTTGGGGATTCTGGATTGCAAGTCAGGCGCCTCTTGGACTTTCCCACTGCTGTCACAAAACTCAGCCTTCCAGGTTCTGCTAAGCCAGCTTCTACCCATCCTTCTGCTTTCTATCTTCAAAAAAATTTTTTGTTGTCTCTTTGTAAGTTTATATCTTTAAAAAGAAAAATCTCTTAACTATCATCTTACTAAGTTTTGGGGAAGGAGCCGGCATAGATGAAGGTGCTCAATCCACCATCTTTAACCGGAAGTGACTGCATTTAGCTCCCTAATCCATCTAGAATCTATTTTTGTGTGTGTCCGGTGTAGGGTAGGATAGATAATGTACATGTTCTGAAGAGATATTCATTTGTTCCAAAACCATTTGTTGAGTTGTTCATTCTCTCTCCCCTCATTCAGAATGCTACCCTCGTTACGCAGACACGCCATTCTCGCTGTTCCTCTAGCGAGCCAGGTACTAGCCCATCCAGGAACAGGTCAGTGCTGGTCCACGCCTGGGTGTCCTTCTGCCAAATGTCTGCCTAGGATAGTCTCTGTCCTCCTTCAAGCCTTTGCATCAATGCCTCCTGACCAGAGAGGATCATGCACATCACGTACTTAAAATTGCGTGTTACCGCTATCATTCTCTTTCTTCCTCAAGGTTTTTCCCCCATAATATTTCTCCTCTCGAATTTCCTATGATGTTGACTCATCAGTTTTGGCTGATTGTCTTGCCCTGCCTCACTAGACTATAACCTCTTTGATTCATGGATATGGACTGTTTTGGTTGTTATGTTATGCACAATGCCTGTTGTTCATTAAACACATGTAGAATAAGTTAATAAACATGCTACATTTCCAAACAAACACAAACATGGCTGTTTTTGTACTTTCTACTCTGCACTACTTATCAATTTGTTTATTCCTGTAACAGTTCCACTCTGTGCTGTTTTCAATAGTTTTATAATTCACCTCAATATTGACAGAACAAATTGCCATTCATTGTACCTTTTTTTTTTTTTTAAGACGGAGTCTCGCTCTGCCCCCAGGCTGGAGTGCAGTGGCGGGGTCTCGGCTCACTGCAACCTCCACCTCCCAGGTTCAAGTGATTCTCCTGCCTCAGCCTCTTGAGTAGGTGAGATTACAGGCACCTGCCACCACACCTGGCTAAGTTTTGTATTTTGAGTAGAGACCAGGTTTCACCGTGTTGGCTAGCCTGATCTCAAACTCCTGACCTCAGGTGATTGACCCGCCTCAGCCTCCCGAAGTTCTGGATTACAGGAGTGAACCACCATGCCTGGCCACTGTACCTCTTTTTCAAAATATTCTTGCCTATTATTGGGCCTTTTTTCCTTTTTTCTCTTTCTTTTCTTTTTTTTTTGAGAGAGTCTCGCTCTCTTGCCCAGGCTGGAGTGCAGTGGTACAATCTCAGTTCACCACAATCTCTGCCTTCCGGGTTCAAGTGATTCTCCTGCCTCAGCCTCCTGAGTAGCTGGGCCTACAGGTGTGCACCACTATGCCTGGCTAATTTTTTGTATTTTTAGTAGAGGCGGGGTTTCACCATATGGGCCAGGCTGATCTTGAACTGCTGACCTTGTGATCTGCTAGCCTTGGACTCCCAAAGTGCTGGGATTACAAGCGTGAGCCACCGTACTGGGCCTCTTTCTATTTATTTATTTTTGGAGACAGAGTCTCACCATGTTGCCCAAAAATCATAAATGTGATTTTAGCTCCAGATTATTATTTATTCATTAATTAGAGCAATCAGCAATTACTTATCCTTAACTATATATGTTACTATTTTTTCTACTTACTGCTCTTTCTTATATAGTTTCTCTTGGAATTTATTATTTTACTGAAGTACAGCCTCTTTAATTTTTCATGGAGGTTTGTAGGGGTCAAATTTTTTGAGTCCTCCCATGTCGAAAAATGTGCTATATGCTTGAAAGAATTTTGGCCAGGAATAGAAACCTAGTTTAAAAATCCTTTACTTTCAGAACTTCAAAGGTATTGCTATACGAGTTTTCTATTCACTTCTTATGTTTTTGTAAGTAATTTGTTATTTTCTCTCAGAAAGCTTTGAGGATTTTTTTCTCTTTAGTCTTGGCATTTTGGAAGTCTTACCATAAAATAGCTAAGGGCAAATCTGTTTCAGTCTGAAGGTTTGCAGCATTGTTCTTGTCTTAATTCATTGATTATTTTGTGCCTATCGTTCTCACAATTCTTATAATTTCTTCTGCACCAGTAGGAAGGTCTGGAACTGTCATCTGTGATTTTTTATCATTATATTCTCAACTTGTGGTCTTTAGTTGAGTGCTCAGATTCCCACTTTCCACATGTGATGACAGAGTCAGCAGGTTAAGTAGGGGTGGGTGCAGAAGCCTGAGAAATCCTCAATAAAGGAGAACTTGATAAGTAAGTCCTTGATAAGGATGTTTTTCGAATCTTGTTTTAACCCAACCTCTCTCAACTTGATCACAGGGAAAAGTTTTAGATGTCTTCTACTATTTTGCACATCATTTCACAGAACTGGTAGCCTATATGCAGCTGCTTTTTTTTTTTTTTGAGATGGAGTGTCGCTATTCTCCTGCCTCAGCCTCCCAAGTAGCTGGGACTACAGGCACCTGCCACCATGCCCAGCTTAGTTTTTGTATTTTTAGTGAAGAAGGGGTTTCACCGTCTTAGCCAGGATGGTCTCGATCTCCTGACCTCGTGATCCCCCCACCTTGGCCTCCCAAAGGGCTGGGATGACAGGCGTGAGCCACCGCACCTGGCCATCCTATATGCAGCTTCTAAGAACGGGCACAGCATAACACTTATAGATTCTCAAATGTTTTTTATTTGATTAATTAACTTATTCATTTTGAGACAGGGTCTTGCTCTGTCACCCAGGCTGGAGTGCAATGGTGCAGCACTCCAGCTGCTAGTGGAGGTTGGCTCACAGCAACCTCCACCTCCCAGGTTCAAACAACTCTCCTGCCTCAGCCTCACGAGTAGTTGGGACCACAGGAATGCACCACCACACCAGGCTAATCTTTGTATTTTCAGCAGAGATGGGTTTTTGCCATTTTAGCCCAGACTTATCTCGAACTCGTGGCTTCAAGTGATTCGCCTCTCAAAGTGCTGGGATTACGGGCATGAATCACTGTGCCCAGCCTCAAATACTTTTTAAAAAATGGTTCTCTCGGTCCATCAATGTATAATGTCTTTCAGAGAGGTAATAATTTAAAATAATTTGGTAATTTATACTCTAGAATGAATAAATTAGTGAGAATAGCCTAAGCATTTCAGCATATGGTAAACTACAAAATGAAAACTTGGCCAAGTAGTCAAACTCCTTCAAAACATCAACCTCAGATGTGCTCAGTAAAACTTCAAGGATGGTTAGGTCATTGTTCACTGGGAAACATGGAAAATTCCTCTTAAGAAAAGCAAGTTATGTATGTCCTCATATCTTGGGCAGGATGAAGAAGACTTCCAAGTCAATTGGAAGTTAAAGTTTAAAGAAAACCAAGGGTGGACATGTGGGGGTAAATTCCAGGCTATGAGGCTAGAGAGAGACAAGATAGCCGGCCTGAGCCTAGAGATGTTTGATCTTAGTTTCTGTAAAGGAAGAAAGCACTTTCTTCTTTCATATATCACACTTTATTATTATTTCCAAACTGAAAGAAATTCACATTTGCTCCAGGGACATCAGACTACCTCCCTAAATTGGCTTTCAGTTTTCTTATTTCAAATAAAATATTTTATTATTTAAAGTAACAATAAAACCCCAGGTTTTAAACTTTTATTCTTATTATAACCAGATGGGAGTTACAGAACTTTGTGATATACATCCGAGGCTGAACATTGGATATCTGGTTAGTCTCTTAGGTAGATTCCATAAATCTCCTGGTTGTTCCCATGAGAAAAAAAAAATGTAGTGAAATAGATGAGACCTGGTTACATATGTTACATCAGATTTTTTTTTTTTTTTTTTGAGATGGAGTCTTGCTCTGTTGCCCAGGCTGGAGTGCAGTGGCACAATTGCAGCTCACTGCAAGCTCTGCTTCCCAGGTTCACGCCATTCTCCTGCCTCAACCTCCCAAGTAGCAGGGACTACAGGTGCCCACCACCATACCCCGCTAATTTTTTGTATTTTTAGTAGAGACGGGGTTTCACCGTGTTAACCAGGATGGTCTGGATCTCCTGACCTCGTGATCCACCTGCCTCGGCCTCCCAAAGTGCTGGGATTATAGGCGTGAGCCACTGCGCCTGGCCAATTCATTAAATTTCTTTATTTTAATTTTTTATTTTACATTCCTTGTATGGAAGTGATCTCACAAAGACTGTATAAGCAGATCACCACGGGATGAGGGGTTTCCACACAGATTGCCTGGTTTTCTAAGAAAAACACTCTATTTTCCCCAACATGATTGGCAATAGCAAGATGGAGTTGTAATTCTGTGAAAGTAAATGTTCCTCAAAAAATTGTCAGCATCCACATTCTCTTGGAAATAACCATGTAAAAATACTGGGACTTTTACTTTTTAGGAGCCCCTGGACGGCTGAAGCCCCACAGCAAGCTCACAGGGGCTGTGTGGGGCTTGTCCAGGAGCCTCCAGTTTCTACCCACGGGTCCCTAGCGTGTAGGTGAGCTCAAGGCTCCTGCATCTGCTTTCTCACGCCCGTGTTAGCTTATTTTCCACCAGTGCCAGAAGCAGAACTGCCCATTGTTAATTTCCTTGAGTACTATAATAGTGCCATGCCTAGTTTTAGATAAGAAATGATTGAGTTTTATATAACAGGGAAGCAAAATAATGTGTATGATCAATTTCAATTCTGTTTTTTGTTTGTTTACTTTTTTTTTTTCGTTAAGGAAACGGAAGCCCAAAGAGTTACAGAGCTTTTCTGTTTTCTGCTCGAGGGTCTTTTCCAAGAGGCCACTTAGCCCCATCAAATGGATCAATAATGACCTCAGCTATTCATCTCAGAGATAACTAATACTTTTTCCTTCCCCAAAATCGGAGTCAAAGGAGTTTCTTCTTAGAGCTCCCAATCATCTCTTTTTTCTTTCTTTTTTAAAATTTAATTTAATTTAATTTAATTTTTTTTTTTTTTTTAGGCC